>NC_053449.1:56494377-56804812 GCF_007990345.1 Gossypium hirsutum | reverse complement strand
AAATATTGAAAATTAAAACTAAAAGGCCAACTGCTTTCGGCCTTTTTGGATTTGCCCCTATTATAGCGACTGTGGTATTATATTTATCAATTTTCACTTTGTTAAATATTAGAAAACTTAAATATTTCTCAAAAACTAAAAAACTAAAAAAAATTAAACTATAGAAGAGAAGGAGAGAGGAAGAAGAGCTTTTGATTATTGTAGGCAGTGGAAATGGAAAAGGTCATATAATAGTAGTTTTAATAGTCTAGTGACTTAAATAAAATTTCTTGAATAGTTTAAAGACCATTTTATAACTTTTTAAAATTGAGTAACTAATCTAAATTTTTTAATTCGGGTGGTTACAAGATTAGGCTAAAAGAACACGTCGTTCAGAAAATAAAGATGAATGTTATTGTCAACAATGTTTTGAACATGTCTAAAAAAAACTCAACGTGGACGATCAAATTTGGGCTTTTTGTCGGCCATGTTGAAATCAATGTTTTCGACCTTTTATTTTTTTGTAGATCGGATAATTTGGGAGGGCATAAGAATGTTTTAACCCAGTTTTAAGCCGTACTGCATAATACTCTCCTTTCATCTATATATATATATAATACTCTCTTTGGCTGCTTCCCAACAATGTACCATTGAAACGAAGAAGCATTTACATAATGAAAAAATGGGAAGTGCGTCAAGAAAAACATTCCTTCCCCTTGATCCAGTGACCTTCTCAAACGAGTCCAAAGCAGTGATTGATTTCATTGCTGATTACTACGAAAACGTTGAGAAATACCCAGTTCAAAGCACTGTTGAGCCCGGCCATGTTGCCTGAGTCGGCCCCTTATTGCCCTGAACCACTCCAAGACATACTCGAAGATGTCAGCAATTGCATCATCCCAGGCCTGACTCATTGGCAAAGTCCCAACTTCTTCGCCTATTTCCATGCAAATGCTAGCACTGCTGGCTTTCTTGGGGAAATGCTTTGTTCGGGTTTTAATGTCGTTGGTTTCAACTGGATTTCGTCACCGACGGCGACTGAGCTCGAATCTATTGTCTTGGATTGGATGGGCAAAATGCTTAAGCTACCATCTTCCTTCTTGTTCTCCAGAACCGGTGGTGGAGTCTTGCATGGCAGTACATGTGAGGCTGCTGTTTGCGTTTTGGCTGCTACAAGGGACAAAGCCTTGAAAGAGCTTGGAGGGTGGGAAAACATAACCAAACTGGCGGTTTATGCGTCGGATCAAACGCATTTCACTTTCCAAAAGGCAGCGAAACTCGCAGGCATTCCCCCATCAAAATTTCGGTTAATTGAAACATCTTTTTCGACAGGGTTTTCGTTGTCACCTGAAAACCTTCGCTTCGCCATTGAAGACGATATCAAATCTGGTTTGGTGCCATTATTTTTATGTGCAACCATTGGGACAACACCCTCTGGAGCTGTCGATCCTATTGCAGAGTTGGGCAAAGTTGCCATGGAATTCAAGCGTTGGCTTCACATTGATGCAGCATATGCAGGAAGTGGCTGCATTTGCCCCGAGCTCCGCCATTATCTTGATGGATTGCTGAATCCACATAAATGGTTTCTCACAAACATGGATTGCTGTTGTCTGTGGATCAAGGAACCGAAGTTGTCGGTGGATTCATTGTCAACTGACCCTGAAATTCTGAGAAACAACGCAAGTAAATCCAAAGCAGTGGTGGACTACAAAGATTGGCAGATAGCATTGAGTAGACGTTTCAGGGCTTTGAAGCTTTGGGTTGTGATTCGCCGACATGGTCTGGCTAACCTGATGTACCACATTCGAAGCGATATCGCCATGGCTAAACGATTCGAAGCCCAGAAAGTTCGCATTGGTTTGCTTCAGGTTGAAGCCCAAGGTGGAGGAGGAGGATTTGAACTGTAAATTGGTGGAGGCCATAAATTCAAGTGGAAGAGCGTTCATGAGCCATGCAGTGTTGAGTGGGATTTATGTAATTCGATGTGCCATTGGAACAACTCTGACTCAACAACACCATGTGGATGTTGTTCCAATAGGGTCGGAAGCGTGTAAATTATTATACTAAAAAATCACACAAAGTTCAATTCCCAGGGAAGAGAGGTGGATCACATGGATCTCTTAAATACCAAGTATTTCCTTAAACAGAATATCCCTTCTATAGTAATTTAATAGCACAATTAAATACTACTATTATACCCTCAAATATTGAAAGAAAAATAGGACAAGAAAGAACACAAGAGATTTAACGAGGTTCGGTAAATTATACCTACGTCCTCGGGCACTAACAACAGATGATAACTTTACTATCTCCAAAGTATTACAAACAAATAGAATTCCTTAAGAATTCTCAAATGGGAGAAGAGAGAAAACTAAGAGAGAAAGATTGGTTGGGATGAATTGAAATGAGAAATGAGAAGGCCTATTTATAGTTGAGGTTCAAGGACCAAACAATAAATAGCCCATTATCTCAAGGACCAAAAAAATTATCCCTTGCCACTTTTCCAAAGTTGGTGGTTGTCATTATTGATTGTTTCCCATTAATGTTAATGGCAACCATTATTAATTGTCTTCCATTAATGTTAACAGTGGATGCCTTGTGGAAACTCATCCAAGACAAAGCTCAAAGTTTGTTGATGTAGTAAGATTTAGGAAAAAAAAAGATGTGGACTGTCTTGTTTCAACGCCACTCAAGCTGTACTTTTAATTCAAGCAAATGTCGCTAGTAGGCGAATCGGCTGAAGGAAAGTTAATCCGTATTCGGTTTTGGCAAGTTTATTTGTATAAATGTAGTGGGTGTGTGTATAAGTTTGAATGTTAAGTATGGGCTTCTATACTTTGGGTACTGAAGTTTTATGTGCCAAAACCCGTTTGTTACGTCGATTTTGTATAGTCTTCGGTAATTTTTATCTACTCATGTAATTTGATAGTGGAAAAGAAGAAAAAAATTCACGAGATTTTATTTTTTTTACAATTATTTTTACTTATCTTTCTAATTGTATAAATTTGTATAAATTCACGCCTTGGCCAAAACATCTGGGTTGATCGGTGGGTTTGAGCCAAACACTGCGTTAGCTATAGTGATAACCCCAGCATTTTGGCTGCTGAGACCAGCAAAGGTAACCGCCGCAGTTTTTCCTATGTTGAACTGGGAATGAATCAAACCAAAGGGGAAAACAAAAACATCTCCAGGGTTTAGGATTTTAGTGAAGAGACGGTTGTCTGGGTTCGCTGTAATGAAGCTGACATAAAGTGTGCCGTCGACAACAAGCAAGATCTTGGATCCCCGAGGGTGAGTGTGGGGACTGGGGGAGGGTTGACACCATAAGGTGCATAGTCGATTCCAACCAGAGATATACCGAGAGAGTTAAGTTCTGGTATTTGATCTACATTGATTATAGTGACATTTGATCCGACTGGATTTGATGTGTTCCCCGGCCTGTTTAGGCCTGAAAAGAAGAAATCCTCTGCAACTGCAAGCTTTGGGCCTTTGCAAAATTTGCCATTTACAAACACTGCAATTAAGAAATGTTAAAAAGTTATATTAGAACATTGAAACGTAATGTTGTTTCAGTTTAAGGCTTTATTAACATCACGAGGATGAACATTAACACAAAGTCTTGAATGCGTGCCGCCATTGTTGGTGTCCTTGATAGCTACACAAAAGTCCTGGAGAGGACTGGGGTCATATGCTGAGGCCGATGAGCAAGCAAAATCAAAGAGGCCAAGAGCAATAAGAATGGAGCGAATCCCTTTCATTATGATATATGTTGACTTAGCTGGTTGTTTGCTATTGCTTGGGAGAAGATTGAGAAACTTTGCATGGCAGAAAAAGCTATTTATAGATGGAAACCAACAGGCAGGTCATTTATTTTCCATGAATTGCTGGTAAATGAGTGTCAGATTTGTGAAAAGTATGGGTTTTAGGTGACAAGAAAGTAAAAACGAAACGCAAGAATAGAGATATTTGGAAGACCATTTGTGGGTTAGGATGGTGTCCAGTTAATGTTGAAGACACTGTTATTAGGTTTCTAATATGAAAATAGTGTCCATTGAATACACTTGTTTCTGCTTGAAATCCAGTTCTAAGAAGAGAAGAACATAAGATATTCTTGAATTTCGAATCTGCAACTGTTTTTCTATTTCAAAACTCTGACCTCATTTATAATTATAATAATAGACATTTTTTCTTGACGCAAAATTTGGCTGCTGGTTAAATGAACATGAAGAAAATTAAATGATTGAAGGATTTCCCTTAATCATGAATGGTTGAGTTTTGAAGGTATATATCAAGTGGCTCTGGTTAACTGCTACTTTGAATATGACCAGATGGAAGGTCCCAAACGAACATAACTTGGGTAAATTATTTGTTATATATATATCATCTGCTGCAGCAAAAGAACAATTTAAATCCCAATTGTTATTTGCATTTAAATCCGAGGAAATAAATGAAGCAGGTTAGAACAATTTCTATAAAAAAAAGTTGATAGAATAAAATGAATTTTTAAAATTTTTTTAAGTTTAGCATTCTTATAATTTTTTAAAATATTTCTTTTATAATTTTCAAAAATAGATTAAGAAATTTTTAGTGTTTTTTTTCATAATTTTTTAACTCTTAAGATTTTTTTGGTTTTCTTAATGATTTTCTTTTAATTTCTCATGTATATTTAAAAAAAAAAACATTTTGAAGTATGTTTTTAACTTTTCTTGATATGTGGTAAGCGTGATTGATTGGCTTAACATTTTTTAACAGAGATTTATATTTGGATAATAAAAATTACAAAATGAAAATAAGGAGCCACACTAATAAAAAAATAAATACCCCACTCGTGTATGATATTATTCCGTCAATTATGTTATGTATAAATTTATAATTGCTTCAATAGGTTGTATGTACATCATCCCTAGCTATATACATAAAAAATAGTTTTAGACAAATACAATTGAAATATTATAGATTCGAAATATTTATATATACACAAATATAATTTATCTTTTCCAAATTCAATTATTACAAATTTTGAATAAAATTAGAATTTCAATGGTTAATAAAAAAGATGTTTTCATGTTTAATCTAATATTTTTGGGTGAAATCTAAAATTATTTTATGGATTTCAATTAAAAAGAATTTTCAATTTTATAATATGCTAAACATGTTTACATAAGAAGAGGCCCCACAAAGAACATCTTTTATTTTATATTTCAGAAAATAAAATAAAATTTAATGTTATACTATAAATAACAAATGCAACATTTCTCCTATTGTTATCCCATTAGAATTCGGATTGAAGATTCTTCACCATTTTTCTATCCAGATTAAAAGCCTTGGCAATATCAGCATTAATGGAAGGGTTTGAGCCAAATACTGCATTTGCGATAGTAATCACCTCTGGGTTTTCACTGCTAAGACCAGCAAAGGCGACAGCATAGGTGTTCCCTATGTTGTACTGGAAGTGAATGAGACCCACAGGAAAAACAAAGACATCTCCGGAATATAGGACTTTAGAAATCAAACGATTATCTGGATTCAATGTAACGAAACCGACATGGAGTGTGCCTTCCAGAACAACTAGAATTTCTGAGGCACGAGGGTGAGTGTGAGGAGGGTTCAGGCCACCGTTAGGTGCATAGTCAATTCGAACCATAGATATCCCCAATGTGTGAAGTGTTAATGGGTAATGTAGAAATTATTTACTGATTAAATAATTTAGTCGTTGAGTCAGTCAAAGTTTGTTTTAAGTCTGTTTTTAATTCCAATAGCATTCCTTTTATTTAGGAGATGTATCAAGATTCTATTAGAGTCCTAATATATCTCTAAGTTGTTAGCTATTTCAGTATTTAAACTCTTCATGGAATAAAGTGTTTATATCACTGTTATCAATTTCTCTAAATTCCCATTGCTTCCGTTGCAGTCCTTTGTTCTGTTTTTTTTTCAGCAGCAGCTTTTTTGTCAACATCTGGTATCCGAGCTACTCGTGGCCTGTGTTCAAGCTTATGATGGCAAGCAATCAGAATGGAGTGAACCTCTCACAGCCGTTGGTTCCAATTTTTCAAGGCAGCAACTATGGAGTTTGGAGCACTTTGTTTTTGTCCCAAGACCTATGGGACTTGGTGGAAAATGGATACGATGAAGAGGAGGCAGCAGCTGAGACTCTCAAAGATATAAGAAAGAGGGATGCTAAAGCTTTGTTTTTTATCCAACAAGCTGTAGATGAATCAATTTTTCCTCGCATTGAAGCGGTGACGCGTTCGAAAGAAGCATGGGACACGCTGTGAACGGCATATCAAGGTACTGCAAAGGTGATGACTGTCAAACTTCAAACTCTGCGTAGGAAGTTTGATAATTTTATTATGGAAGATGATGATGTTCTGGATGATTATGTGTCAAAAGTAATTGATGTTGTGAATCAAATTCGAAAATATGGTGAGGATTTAAGTGAGCAAAGGGTAGTTGAGAAGATTCTTAAGAGTTTACCGAGGAAATATGATCATGTAGTTGCAGCTATAGAAGAATCAAAAGATTTGAGTGTGTTAACAATTGATGAGTTGCAAGGCTTTCCTTATTCTCATGATGATAGGATGAAAAGGTATGATAATGCGTCTGTTGAGAATGCCTTTTATAGTAGGTCACAATACTCTCGTGGTGGAAAGGGCACCAACGAAACAAACTTCAATGACTGGCGTGGAGGAAATTCATCTCGTGGGAGAAGAAGAGGTAGGGCTGGTGGACGATTCAATGGACAGAACCAACGGTATAGAGATGACGATAAAGGAGAAAATAGTAGTCCAAAACAATGCTATTATTGCAAAAGGTTCGGGCATATTGAGAGGTTTTGCAAGCTTAAAGAGAAGCAGGCCAACCTGGCTCATGAAGATAGTGAAGAAGATGAGACAGAAAGCCTGTTCGTTGCATGCTTCAGTGCTAAGAAGTGTTCTCCTGAGGTTTGGTACATAGATAGTGGTTGTAGCAATCATATGACACGTGAATTAAGTCCCTTCAGCAACTTAGATAAGTCGGTAACTAGCCGAATAACGCTTGGTGATGGAACTATTCGTGTAGCAAAGGGAAAATGTACGATACAGATGAATTCCCTAGGTCTTAATTGCGTTCATAATGTTTTGTATGTTCCAGACTTAGATTCTAATTTGCTAAGTGTTGGGCAATTTATGGTGGATGGGTATTCACTTGTCTTTGAGGAATTCAATTGCTGCATTTTTAAGGATAAATCAAAAAAGCACCTGTTAGCGAGTGTTCCAATGGTAAAAAATAAGATTTTTCCTTATAATCTCGCAATTAATGAAAAGCTTGCATTGAAGGCAGAATCATTTGATGAAAATTGGTTGTGGCATCACAAATATGGGCACTTAAATTTTGGTAGTTTAAAACTCATGTCTGAAAAGAATTTAGTTGATGGTTTACCTCTAATAAAAAATGTTGGTGATGTGTGTGAGAGCTGTATATTTGGGAAACAATATCGAGATTCATTTCCAAAGGGCAAGGCAAGGAGAGCTTCCCAACTTGCTGAAATTATTCATGCTGATCTTTGCGGGTCGATGAGAACACTTTCTCTCAATAACAACAGGAATTTTTAGTTTTTGTTGATGACTATAGTAGAATGACATGGGTGTACTTTGTCAAAGAAAAATCAAAGGCTCTTTCAGTTTTCAAGAAGTTTAAAGTAAGTATTGAGAAACAAAGTGGCCAGCCTATAAAGACCTTGCGGACAGATCGTGGTGGAGAATTTCTCTCTACTGAATTCAACAAATTCTGTGAAGAATCTGGCATTCAACGCCAGCTAACAGCAAGCTACACTCCTCAACAAAATGGAGTCACTGAGAGAAAGAATCGGAGTCTTGTTGAGATGGGAAAATGCTTACTTAAAGCTAAAAATCTTCCAAAAAGTTTCTGGGCAGAAGAAATTCATACAGCAGTGTACATCCTCAACCGATCTCCAACAGCAGCTCTAGAACAAAAAACACCATTTGAAGCTTGGCATGGGTGGAAACCTGAGGTAACTCATATGAGAATTTTTGGTTGCATTTCATTTGGGCATATTCCATCTCAAAAGAGAGGAAAGTTAGATGATAATAGCACTAAATGTATCTTTGTTGGGTATAGCTCTGAAACTAAAGGATATCGATTGTATAATCCTTTATCTAAGAAGCTATTAATTAGTCGTGATGTTGTTTTTGATGAGAAATGCTCTTGGAATTGGAAGGAATTACAAGCATGTTCAGAAGCATTACTTGAAGATGGTGAATGTCTCAACACTCATCCGAGTCAAGAAAATGGAGATGGAAGTTCTTGCTCATCAGCACAAAGCAGTCCTTCAGTAATTCCAAATACCACTTCATCAAGCTCTTCTTTATCAGAATCACCACCTAGAAAATGGAGATCATTGGCAGAAATTTATGCAAGCATTGAACAATGCCAATTTGCCCAAATTGAAGATCCAATTGTCTTTGAACAAGTAATCAAATCCAAGGAATGGCGAGATGCAATGGATGATGAAATGAAAGCCTTGGAAAGGAACAAGACGTGGGAATTAGTAGATCTTCCAAATGGAAAAGAAGCTGTTGGGTTAAAATGGATTTTCAAAACTAAATTCTTGGCTGATGGTTCCATTCAAAAGCATAAAGCAAGACTGGTAGCACGAGGGTACATGCAGCGTGAAGGGTTAGATTTCCAAGAAACTTTCTCTCCAGTAGCAAGATTTGACACCATATGTGTTATTCTGTCAATTGCAGCTCAATTAAGTTGGGAAATTTATCAGTTCGATGTCAAGTCGGCCTTTTTAAATGGGCCCTTAGAAGAAGAAGTATATGTGCAGCAACCAAAAGGTTACGAGGTTACAAATCAAGAAGAGAAAGTGTATAGGTTGAAAAAGGCTCTATATGGCTTAAAGCAAGCGCCGCGAGCCTGTTATGGAAGAATTGATGGACATTTCAGCAATAATAGTTTTCAAAGAAGTCCTAGTGAGCCAAATCTATATGTGAAAAGTAGAGGTACTTTTGAGATTCTAATTATTTGCCTTTATGTTGATGATTTGATTTATACTAGCAATAGTAGTGCTTTGTTGAATGAGTTTAAAAAGCTGATGACAGACGAATTTGAAATGACTGATTTGGGGTTGATGAGTTTCTTTCTGGGGCTTGAAATTAAACAATGTGCAGAGGGTATTTTTATGTCTCAAGAAAAATATGTGAATGATCTCCTTGAAAAGTTCAACTTGAAGGACTGCAATCTCGTGAGTACTCCAATGTGCACCAATCAAAATTTTGTTTAGATGATGGGGGAGAGAAAATTGATTGTCAATTGTTTCGAAGTTTGATTGGGAGTCTGTTGTATCTAACAAATAGTAGACCTGATATTTTGCAAGCAACAAGTCTCTTGTCTAGATATATGCAGAGTCCAAGCAAGCATCACTTTGGAGCTGCCAAGCGAATCTTGTGCTATTTGAAGGGGACAAGCTCATTTGGAATATGGTATAAATTCTCTAACAATCAAAGACTGTATGGTTCTTCAGATAGTGATTTGGGTGGTTGCATTGAAGATCGCAAGAGTACAACTGGTTACGTTTTTACTATGGGTAGCGGAGCTGTTTCATGGAGCTCAAAGAAGCAACCATCAACTGCTTTATCATCGTCGGAGGCTGAATATATGGCCGTTACTGCTGCTGCGTGTCAAGCTGTCTGGATACGAAGAATTCTTGGTGATTTAAAGCAAACACAAGTGGAGGCAACTACCATCTATTGTGATAATCAGTCAACAATTGCAATGACTAAAAACCCTGTTTATCACAGTAGAACAAGACACATTGAAACACGTCATCATTTCATAAGAGAGCTGGTTGCAAAGGGAGATCAAGTTGGAGCACTGTTACACTGAAGAACAAGTTGCTGATTTGTTCACAAAGCCACTTCCACCGAAGAAGTTCATTTGTTTGAGAGAATTGTTGGGTGTTGGAGAGTTTCTACCTTAAGGGGGAGTGTTAATGGGTAATGTAGAAATTATTTACTGATTGAATAATTTAGTCCTTGAGTCAGTCAAAGTTTGTTTTAAGTTTGTTTTTAATTCCAGTAGTGTTCCTTTTATTTAGGAGATGTATCAAGATTCTATTAGAGTCCTAATATATCTCTAAGTTGTTAGCTATTTCAGTATTTAAACTCTTCATGGAATAAAGTGTTTGATATCACTGTTATCAATTTCTCTAAATTCCCATTGCTTCCGTTGCAGTCCTTTGTTCTGTTTTTTCAGCAGCAGCTTTTTTGTCAACATGAAGTCCTGGCATCTGTGCAACATTGACAGGTGTGGCAGTTGATCCAAATATGTTGGATGTGTTTTTGCGAATATGGAGACCTGAAAAGTAGAAGTCATCTGCTTTGGCAAGCTTTGCGTCTTTGCAGAATTTTCCGTTGACAAACACTGCATGAAAGCAAGAAATGTCGGTCAATAACAGAAGAAGAAGAAAAAAAGATGATTTCATGTTACTAACACTTGAGTATAAGTGCCGAATATCAGCATATGTTGGACATTGATGTGATAGATATGAGTGTCAAGGTCTTAAGATTCATATCCCGTTCATGTCCGGATATACATTAGACACAGACACAAGTAGCTCAAGAAAAATGGAAGTATTTGAAGAGAAGACATACCAGAGCCCTTGGGATCATTAATGGCTACACAAAAGTCCTGAAGTGGGCTAGGATCAGAGGCAAAGGTCAAAGATGATGCAAGAGCCAAGATGAAAATGGCTACTATAATCTGAAGGGCTTCCATTTTTTGTATATGGTAGAGTTAGCTTCTATTTCTTTCTTGGGCATGAGAGGCTCTGCATGGATGAATGGCCATTTATAGGTTGAAGCCATTGAACCAGTCTATGATTTTTGCTTATTTTAATTTATGCCATAACTGACAGTACAGATAGAAACAACCGAAACATTTTTAATTACTTAATGAATCAGCAGGCCTGCATAAAAGTAGTATAATACATCTTCCTTTGCTTAAATCAGGACATCTTGAAACAAAAAATTAATTTTCAGATATAAGATGTTTCTGTTTTTTTTTTTCTTTCTTGAAACTTGGCTCCGGCAGAATTGGGTCAATTAAAGATAATTTAACAACCATGGTTTTTTTTAAAATTGGAAGTGACTCAAACATCATCTGAAAATGAAGTTTGATCTTGGTTGTCATGACTCTTACTATGTACGGAATTGTTTATCCTAAGGAATATCATGTATATTATGATTTATAAGTTGGATATTATATATATATATATACTACAGCAATTTGATGTTTTATTATAAAGAAACATTCTTTCATTTGTCGGTATAAAAAAATGTCATTTGTAATTATTAATTAATTAAAAAGATTAAAAAAGAATTTAGAATAAATTTAATAAATGTGATTATATAATATTTAAACATCATCAATTTACTTTAATAAACTGTAAAAATCAAAATATTATTGCAGAAAACAAAGATTTGTGGGCTTTGCGTAGAGGATGTTTTACATGCTATATATTAGGGATTGTTTTGTGGCTAAAGGTATTTGGTCACAGGTTATTTCTATTGACAAACAAGAATAGTTCTTTTCAGGAGATTTACAGAATTGGCTTGAATCTAATTTGAGAAATCGTCGAAGTATTTTTTATGAGGGAGATTGACTAGTCGTGCTTTTTTGGGTTAGTAGCTTGGAGAGTCTAGAAAAATAGAAATATCTTCATTTTTTTAAGGATTGTCGTGGAGTGTGGATGATATAAATAAATGCTCGTACAGTTGGGCTTTGCAGTGGAAATCCATACACAAGTAAGATCATACTAGAAAGTCGAAGCCACACACAAATCCAAGCAAAACTGAAAATTGGATCCGTTTATACTCAGATGGAGCTGTTAAGGTTGACTCCGGTGATGCTGCTGCAGGGGGTATTGTCAGGGATCATTAGGGGAATTGGATTCTTAGTTTCAATAGACGGTTGGGACAATGTTCGATTTTTAATGCTGAGCTTTGGGGTATTTTAGATGGTCGGCCTGTCTTTTCTTCAGAGCTGAAGGTACGATAAAGTTTTGATTCAGACAGACAGCTTAGAGGCTATTCAGGAAATTCAAGAAGCATCTTCAAAGACATCACAATCAGCTCTAATCATGCGCATTCATCAACTTCTATTGGAAACAGGTCTTTGGGTGTTCGAACATATTCCTATAGAAGATGACATAGAAGCAAATGGTATCACTAAACTAACTTTTGACAGGAACGTAGGACTACAGTTGTTTACAAGATGTCCGCGGAATATTTCTAAATAATTTTGTTAAATTATTATGTTTATTTTACATAAAAAATATTATAGCAGCAATCAAATACTATTTTTAAAGTAAATTAATGATATTATATCTTTATATAAAATTATAATATTTTTCTTCAATACTCATGTACACAATATTATTTAAAGATATTATACAAATAAAAAAAAATTATATAACAGATCCTATACAATAATCACGTTCATTTCGTCAATCAATCTGTTAAAAAAAATTCATTGTTAGGTCCCCATTTGATTAAATAAGTCTCATAATATTGATAAATATAAGCATCAAATTTGGGCTTAAAAAACTAAAACTAAATTTCAGGCCCAATTATGATTAAAAAACTAATAAAAGATTAGATTGAAATTAAAATATTCTATGAATTTGCACAACTAAGTGTCAAATATCATATTAATTCAGAATATGATATTTCTCATAAATACACTAAATTTTATTATATTAGCAGATTTGTATAAATAAGAGTATCAACATTCATTACCACAATTTTTGCCTTAAAAAACTATTCATTATCCAAAAATAATAATAATAATGATTTTTTTGGCTCCTTAACTTAAAAAAAAAACAGTCATTTTGGCATTTCATTTAATTTTTCGTCTCTTTTAACCCTTGAATATACATTTTTATCAAATCACCCTAAAATAGATGGAAAATTTTTCATTTGTTAATTTTGATGACATGACATACACGTGGATGATAGGCTAACATTTAATTAATTTTTAAATTTTAAAAATATTAAAAAATATATATTTTTATAATTTTTATACTTCTTAATAATTTTAATGGTTTTTAATTTTAAAAATATATTTTTATAATTTAAAAAAAATAAAAATAATTAAATGCTGGCAGTCATACACTTGGCAACCTCGTGTATATCACATCAACAAAGCTAAAAGAAGTTAACTTCTCTATCCATATATCACTACACATTCATAATCAGTATTCTCTCCAACAGGAGTGAAGTTAGAAATTTTTTGGGAGTCGGAATTAAATTGTATATTTTTATGATAGTAAAAATGTAATTTCACCATTTTAATAGCCTATATCTTTATAATTTTAAAGGATTAAATCAATTTTTTTTATCTTTTTGAGAATCAAAATATAATTTTATCATTATTAATTTAAAATTTTATAAATTATAAAAAAACCTAAATATAAAATTTTCTATTTTAGAGGGATCGGGGTCCCTACCGGTCCCTTGACTCTGCCCCTACTCTCCAGCAAGTCTGGTTATGTTTAAATTGTTGTTTACTAATAATGATTCTTAATGTATGATCCAATTCTGTTGATGTGATTTTCAATTATAAATGACCTCATTCGTATGTATCTGTATCTTCTTCTAATTTAAATTTTATTTTATTTTATCAAATTAAATTACAAATAGATACTCAAAAGAATCAAAGATTTATCCAATGAATTAGAGATTTTAACAGATCATTACAAGTTATAAATAAAAAGCCCTGCATAGGGATTATCTGTAGATATATGCTAGTAATCTGACTGTGTATTGGTTATAATGGTGAATTCATATTCTTTAAGTAGTTGTTGCTGCTAGTTCAATCTGGATCACAGAGTCTGGAGCTGGGAACTGTAATAGGTGAGTCCTTAATGTCGACTCCTACTAAGTCTTTGTAGATATATCTTTTGTGACTAATGTTCTAGTATTGGTGAATGAGTACTTGAGTGACTGTTAAAAATATGTGTAAGATCTTGATATAGTGTCCTCGTGAGTCCGGAATGTAATGGACTATAAAGTTGGTAGGCTACCAATGAGGTACTTTTATGTTCCTCTTGTTTCTCGAAAGCTGTCTCAGTTTGACTTTGCTGCTTTAACTAATAGGATTCTGGACAGGATTCAAGGGTGGTCTACTAAGCACTTGAGTTATGTCGATAGACTGCAACACATTAAGGTTGTGATCTTTAGTGTGCAAGCCTATTGGAGTCATAAATTTCTAATGCCTAAGAGTGTTTTTAAGAGGTTTATCAATATTGTCTTAGCTTCTTTTGGAAAGGGAAGGTTGGCTCGAGTCAAGGGCTTGTGTTTGTTAGAAGGCAATTTGTTTACCTAAATTTGAAGGGGCTTGGGACTAAAAAATGTGGCAGAATGGAATAAAACTTGTATTTTGCAGCTTATCCGTGCCATGCTTGTAGGAGAGGGCTCTCTTTAGATCGCTTGGGTTAGTGAATATGTGTTAAAGGGTAGGAGTTTTCTGGATGTGGCTCCTACTTCAATGAGTAGCTGGAATTAGTGAAGGACGTTTAAGTTGAAGCCTTTGGTTGCTGTCACTTCTCAACAATTTGCTAATGCTAAAGTGAGTACTTCTCAACTATGGGAGGCAATTAGAACTCGTGGTATGAAGGTGGAATGAAACCATTTGTTATGGTTCCCTTTACATAACATTCTCTTATTGCTTGGATGGGCATTCTTAATAAACTCCCAACTCGGGATCATTTGCTTGCTTTTGGGATTTCGGTTGATACTTGTTGCTTTTTCTGTATGGAAGCTACAGAGAGATGTGATCACATTTTCTTTTAGTGCAATTTTTCAAGGAAGGTGTGGCAATCAGTTTTGCGCCTTTGCTCCATTCATAGGGCTGTGAGAATTTGGAGGTAAGAGTTAGCTTAGGCGATATTGAAACTTAAAGGAAGTCTTCGCTTGTTACTATACTCAAGCTTGCTTGGAGTGCATATTTGTATGTGATATGGAGACAGAGGAACAAGATGTATTTTGGTTCATCTTTCTAGACTGAAAATGCTGTCTTGGTGCAGATTAAAGAGATTGTGCAGGCTCGCTTAGGAGGAAGACCAATCAATAGAACTGGTCCTGTTAATGCTTCACTTTGTGCTTGGGGTATCATTCGTTAATTTGTTTGTATAACACTATACAGTGTTTTTTTCCTTTATAGCATTTTAACTGCATTCTTGAATTAATGAATTTTATCATTCATCAAAAAAAAAATTTGTTGTTAAAGATTATATCTTCAAACATTCTAATTGGTAAACTTTTAAATCGTTAAATTTGAAAGCTCCTGTCAATGGATTCTTTAAATTTAAAGGAAAAGATAATGAAATTACGAAAGAGTTTACACGAATCCAATAAACTAATTGGGAAAGAAAACTAATTGAAGGTTTTTTTTTCTAAATACTTTAAGTGCATTCCGAATTTTAGAAAACCCAATCGAATATTAAAAATAACCAAACACACCCCAAGCTAAATTTTATCATCAAATTTGAATTTAAATTATTTTTATTATATTAAAATATTTTATATTATCAAAATATGAAGTTTGGGCCTTAAGGTAAAACCATTTGATAAATGAGTCTACTTTTGATGGGCTATCCAACACTTAAATAAGATATATAGGGGAAGAAAAAAATATGAGTCACACATCTCATTAATTTTTATATAATTGGCTCAACCCTTCATTCCAATTTGGTTTCACTTTGAGATATATAGATGGATCTCATCCGACTTATTATTTTAAAAATATATATTTCAAGCAATTTCTTGATCAATTTGTTATCTCACGTAACTCAAGATGAAGAAATTCCAACATTTGCATTCAAGTCCAACTAACAAGGAATACAAGCAAGTAGGGCTAGCATGACATAAATACAACAATAACAACATGAACTACATATGCATTGGTGCCCTTGATTGTGGTCGTAATTTAAATCCGAGAGCACTACAAATTCTGGTCTTATATCTGAAAGGATAATGTCAAGAGAGGAGACTGGAGAAGTAAATTTAAACCTCTCTGTTTATTACATGATACTTAGCAGAATAGTATGACTTGATTTAGAAAATGCATGCAAACATTGTTTCAAACAAGCAAACAAACTTTTGGGGTTTTGATTTGACTCTTAAAGTAGTTGTTAATCCCATTAGAACCGAGACTGAAGATACTTAACCACATTCTTGTTCAACTGGAACGCCTTGGCCAAAACATCTGGGTTGATCGGTGGGTTTGAGCCAAACACTGCGTTAGCTATGGTGATAACCCCAGCATTTTGGCTGCTGAGACCAGCAAAGGCAACCGCCGCAGTTTTTCCTATGTTGAACTGGAAATGAACCATACCAAAGGGGAAAACAAAAACATCTCCAGGGTTTAGGATTTTAGTGAAGAGACGGTTGTCTGGGTTCGCCGTAACGAAGCCGACATAAAGTGTGCCTTCGACAACAAGCAGGATCTCGGATCCCCGAGGGTGAGTGTGAGGAGGGTTGACACCATAAGGTGCATAGTCGATTCGAACCAGAGATATACCTAGAGTGTTAAGTCCTGGTATTATATCTACATTGATCATAGTGACATTTGATCCAACTGGATTTGATGTGTTCCCCGGCCTGTTTAGGCCTGAAAAGAAGAAATCTTCTGCAACTGCAAGCTTTGGGTCTTTGCAAAATTTACCATTTACAAACACTGCAATGAAGAAATGTTAAAAAGTTATATTAGAACATTGAAACGTAATGTTGTTCAGCTCATGCTTTATTAACATCATGAGGATGAACATTAACACAAAGTCTTGAATGCGTACCGCCATTCTTGATGTCCTTGATAGCTACACAAAAGTCCTGGAGAGGACTGGGGTCATATGCTGAGGCCGATGAGCAAGCAAAAGCAAAGAGGCCTAAAGCAATAAGAATGGAGCGAATCCCTTTCATTATGATATATGCTGACTTAGCTGGTTGTTTGCTATTGCTTGGGAGAAGATTGAGAAACTTTGCATGGCAGATAAAGCTATTTATAGATGGAAACCAACAGGCAGGTCATTATTTTCCATGAAATGCGCTGGTAAATGAGTATCGGGTTTGTGAAAAGGATAGGTTTTAGGTGGCAAGAAAGTAAAACGAAACGAAAGACTTTTGATATATTTGTGGGTTAGGATGGTGTCCAGTTAATGTTGAAGACACTGTTATTAGGTTTCTAATATGTAAATAATGTCCATTGAATACACTTGTTTCTGCTTGAAATCCAGTTCTAAGAAGAGAAGAAACTGGTTGAGGTAACATAAGATATTCTTGGATTTCGATTCTTAATATCTGCAATTATTTTTTTTATTTCAAGACTCGGACCCCATTTATTATAATAATAATAAACATTTTTTCTTGAAGGTAATTCAACTATATATAAATAAATATATCAAGTGGCTCAGGTTAACTGCTACTTTGAATTTGGCGAGATGGAAGGTCCCAAACGAACTAACTTGGGTAAATTATTTGATATATATATATATATATAATCTGCTGAAGCAACAGGACATCAGGTATCTTTCATGTCAAAGGATTAGTTAGTGGATTGTGTTTTTATGCATCAATGTCAGGCTTACAACAAACCCCAATGATTATTTGCGTTTGAATCCGAGAAAATAAATGAAGCAGTGTAGAACAATTTCTATATAAAAAAAACAAAGTCTGCAATATTCTAAGAAAATCAAAATATGTAAAAGAATAAAATGAAATTTTTAAATTTTTTTAAGTTTAGCATACTTATAATTTTTTAAAATATTTTTCATAATTTTCAAAAATAGATTATGAAATTTTTAAGTTTTTTATAATTTTCAAATTCTTAAGATTTTTTGGTTTTTTCAATGATTTTCTTTTAATTTCTCTTATTTTTAAAATTTTTGAAGTATGTTCTTGGTATATGGCAACATGTCATTGATTTGTTGGATAATGAAGATTACAAAATGAAAATAAGGTGCTAAATAAACTAATAAAAAATAAATACCCAAACTTGTGTATATATACATTTATCATAGATTATAGATATAGATTATGAATAGTTTGATATTATTCTGTCCAAATTAACTTGATTTATCTTATATATAAATTTACGATTGATTTAGCAGGTTGTATGTACATCATCCTTAGCTACATACATAAAAGTAGTTTTAGACGGATGACAATTGAGATATTATAGATTCGAAATATTTATACATACACAAATATAATTTGTCAATATTTTCGGGTCAAATCTAAAATTATTTTAGGGATTTAAATTAAAAAGAATTTTTAATTTATAATATGCTTTACATAAGAAGAGGCCCACGAAGAACATCTTTTATTTTATATTTCAGAAAATAAATAACAAATGACAACTTCAAACATCATTCAACATTAATTCTCCTATTGTTATTCCATCAGAATTCGGATTGAAGATTCTTCACCATTTTCCTATCCAGATTAAAAGCCTTGGCAAGAATATCTGCATTAATGGAAGGGTTTGAGCCAAATACTGCATTTGCGATAGTGATCACCCCTGGGTTTTCACTGCTAAGACCAGCAAAGGCGACAGCATAGGTGTTCCCTATGTTGTACTGGAAGTGAATGAGACCCACAGGAAAAACAAAGACATCTCCGGGATATAGTACTTTAGAAATCAAACGATTATCTGGATTCGATGTAACGAAACCGACATGGAGTGTGCCTTCCAGAACAACTAGAATCTCTGAGGCACGAGGGTGAGTGTGAGGAGGGTTCAGGCCACCGTTAGGTGCATAGTCAATTCGAACCATAGATATCCCCAATGTGTGAAGTCCTGGCATCTGTGCAACATTAACAGGTGTGACAGTTGATCCAAATGTGTTGGATGTGTTTTTGCGGATATGGAGACCTGAAAAGTAGAAGTCATCTGCTTTGGCAAGCTTTGCGTCTTTGCAGAATTTTCCGTTGACAAACACTGCATGAAAGCAAGAAATGTCGGTCAATAACAGAAGAAGAAAAAAAAGATGATTTCATGTTACTAACACTTGAATATAAGGTCTTAAGATTCATATCCTGTTCATGTCCGGATATACATTAGACACAGACTCAAGTAGCTCAAGAAAAATGAAAGTATTTGAAGAGAAGACATACGAGAGCCCTTGGGATCATTAATGGCTACACAAAAGTCCTGAAGAGGGCTAGGATCAGAGGCAAAGGTCAAAGACGATGCAAGAGCCAAGATGAAAATGGCTACTATAATCTGAAGAGCTTCCATTTTTTTGTATATAGTAGAGTTAGCTTCTATTTCTTTCTTGGGCATGAGAGGCTCTGCATGAATGAATGGCCATTTATAGGTTGAAGCCATTGAATCAGTCTATGATTTTTGCTTATTTTAATTAATTTTCTTTAATTATGCCATAGATGACAGTACATATAGAAACAACCGAATCATTTTTAAATATTACTTGGTGAATCAGCAGGCCTGCTCAAAAGAAGTAATATAATTCATCTTCCTTTGCTTAAATCAGGACATATTGAAACAAAAGATTAATTTTCTGATATAAGATGGTTCTGTTTTTTTCTTTCTTGAAACTTGGCTCCGGTAGAATTGGGTCAATTAAAGATAATTTAACAATGTTGGTTTTTTTTAATTGAAAGTGACTCAAACATCATCTGAAAATGAAGTTTGATCTTGGTTTTCATGACTCTTACTATATAAGGAATTGTTTATTCTAAAGAATATCATATGTTTATTATCAATTATAAGTTGGAATAATATATATACTATAGTAATTTAATGTTTCAATATATGGAAATATTCTTATATGATATTCAAAAATGAATCTCATGTGATGACCTGATACTTAGGGTATTCATCGTTCCAGATGTGACCTGGATTCAAATCGCGCTAGTCGCTTTTATTATTTTAGGTTTTATCCTGTTTTTATAATAATAATAAAAATAATGATTAATTTACTTTAATAAACTTTCGTACCAAAACATTATTGCAGAAAAATTATCACATAATTTTTTTTATATTATAGTATCTAAAGATATTATAGCAATAGTCAAATACTATTTTTAAAGTAAATTAATAATATAATATTTTTATATAAAATTATAATACTTTTCTTCATAAATCATGTACAAAATATTATTTAAAGATATTATACAAATAAAAGAAAATTATATAACACATGCTATACAATAATCACGTTCATTTCGTTAAATCATATATATCTGTTAAAAAAAATCATTGTTAGGTCCCCATTTGATTAAATAAGTCTCATAATATTGATAAATATTAGCATCAAATTTTGGTTTAAATAAAATTAAAACCAAATTTCACAGCCACAATTATGATTAAAAAACCAGTAAAAATTAGATTGAAATTAAATTATTCTAAGAATTTGCACAACTAAGAGTCAAATATCATTATTAATTGAGAATATAAAATTCCCATAAGCATATTAAATTTTATTATGTTTAGCAGATTTTGTATGAATAAGAGTATTAACTTTCATTACGACACTGATTGAGTTTTAGCTCTGCTCTCATCGATATTGTTAGCAGTGTAAGAGGATATGGATTTGAATGCGCTGAAGTGCGTTACCTTTTTATTTAAGGGTTGAGGAGAGGTTATGAATAGTTCGAGGTATTGTATCAAAAAAAATCATTACCATAATTTTTGCTTTAAAAAAAATATTCATTACCCCTAAAAAAATGTATAATGATTTTTTTAGCCCTTTAACTCTATGAAAAAGGTCATTTTAGTTATCCATTTAATTTTTCAACTCTTTTAACCCTTGAACTTCTATTTTTGTAAAAGTTAATATTTGTTAACTTTACTGACGTGACATACACGTAGATGATGTGTCAACATTTAATTATTTTTAAAAATTTTAAAAATATTAAAATTGTTATGAATATTTTTATTAAATGGATGTTTATCAAGATATAGATAAGTTTTGATCAATAAAATTTTCGATTGATCAATAAAATACGCTTTCTCTTTGCTCTCCTATTCTCTTTGTTCTTTGTTCTTTATTCTATGTCTTTTATTTTATAACACGTTATCAGCACGATTCTCTTTTATTTTATAATATTGTCACTCCAAATCTGCTGCTCAAGTTGTTGTTGATTGCCTTCTAGAGCTATTGCAATTTCAGTCTTCAATTAAAGCCTGCGCACTATGGGTAATCATTATCCAAAGAAATATATATATATAACCCTTACGTGGGTAATGACGATGATGTTAAAGATCTTTAGGTATATTTTACTATGATTTATTTATTATATCATGTTTATTATAATTGGAGACTAATCATGACAACAAAAATATATAGATTCTGATTTGAAATCCACGTATGTTTGCGATGGTGATTATGAAATAAAGAATCAATGGAGACGTTTAGAAGTTTGTCCTACTAGATTTGTTGCATTCTCTAAAGTGAATGCAAACATAAAGAAAATAAAAGATATAATCATGGACCACTAAAAGTGGTAACACAGTAATAAATAAGAGAACAATGAGAGTTCTCAAGATAACTCTTCAAAGGTTAAAGATAACTTATGTTATCAATGTGATATGAAATATTATTGGCCACATATGTGGTGCATGCTCAAATATTTTGTTTCTGTTAATATTCTTTGAGGAAAGATATGAGAATGTAGTAATGAATTATATTATTACAGATAGAAAATATTTATCTTATTTGGTACTGAAATAAACAAATATTATTCTAATATTTGATAGTAAAAAATTAATTGAAAGCTCCAGAAGAGCTAACATATCAATATCTGAAAAGCACAAAATTTGTGACGGTTAATGCATTAATTTTAAAAGATATTCATTATAACCAATATAATATTGAGATTGTGAATGAAGAAAATATTATATTTCATATGAATCACTATTGCTATAAATATCTATTTTGAAAGGAAGAAAAAAAAGGGATTGAGTTATTAATTACTCTTGTTATTAAATTGAATTGATTGTGACTATCTTTGTGATCTTCTTTTGTCATCATCCCCATTAAGGAATTGAAAGCAAAATATTTGACTGTGAAAGATCTACTTATGAGTAATAGAATATGGTAATTTTATCTAAAACTCGTTATGGTTGAATGCACCTGAAGTTGCAAGTTTTTTTTAAACCGTGGGTATAGCTCTACAGTATTCAGAATAAGTTCTCAATTAAAATTACGTGGAAAAATATTACTGATGAGAACTTGTAAGAGAGAAAACTTATGTATGAAAAGTCATTGGTTATGTACCTATTGTACACCTGGAAAATAGTGATTTAGACTTCACATTGATTTAGACATTTCCAATAGTAAATGTGACAGTAAAATTATCAATTTGTTAGAAATTATATTGACATTATTAGTACAATTGAAATGCATGTTAAAGTAAACCAGAAGTTTACTAATACAAATACATTTACTACTTGGCGTGACCAGTTAGACCATCTTGGATCATATATGATGTGAAAATTAATTGAGAATTCTATAGACATTCATTAAAAAACTAGAAGATTTTTTAATTTAAAGAATTCTCATTTGTTGCTTGTTCTCAATGAAAATTGCTTATGAGAAACTCACTAGCTAAAGTTGAGATTTAATATGTTGCATTTCTGAAATGAATATGAGCCCATTCATCCACCATGTAGATGGTTTTGATATTATATGATTTTGGTAGATGCATCTACAAAATAATCACATATGTGTTATCAATTTGCAACCTGTTGTTTGCAATATTGCTTGTTTAAATAATTAATTTCAGATTATGCAATTAAGACAATTCATATTGTTAAAGCCGATGAGTTTATATCTCAGTCTTTTATTGATTGAGTTTGAAAAACTTTCGTAAAAGCTTGTTATTCATGCACATAATGGTTTAGAGAAATTATTGATTGCACGCATCTGATTAATATTGAAACCATTACTTATGACAATTGAACTTCAATATGAGATTATGTTGATTTACGTGTTGTACGCATCAAGCCAATAAGTTATAAATATTTCCCATTAGAATTGGTTTTTAGTCAAAAGCTAAGTATTTCTCATCTTTGAATTTTGTATGTGCGTATATGTTCCAATTGCTCCACCATAATGCACAAAGTGTTGGAACGCCGGCACCCCTACGGCGCAGCGGAAAAATAAAACATCCGGCGAACCTAACCATGGATCCATATGTGAGGAACGAATCGGGGTGAAATAATGGTTTCAAAATTATCGAATCTTTATTCTGAGTAGACAGCAACACCTCAGCAACAAGTAATCTGATCTACTATCAAACCAAGCCGCAATCTATCGTGACTTCAGCCTCTACGTAATCCACCCAGTTGACAATGAATGGAAGGAATCCTCAAAACTGTTTTTGGAAAGACTTTGCTTTGACGGCTGCTAGACCCCAAGCAAAGAAAAAACGGGATTTTTTATATCTATTTTAGGGTTTCTAGATATTAAATAAATATAACAATGTTTTTAAATCGAAAATTATAATTACATTAATTATAATAATGATTTCGGTAAACTATATATTTATTTGAATTTATATACTAACCAAATTCATGTTCTCATTATGCGTACAACAACCTTGTACATATAATGTGTTCGATATTTGATTACCCAATTGAATTAATTCTATAATTAATTTAATTCAAGCGACAACCAAACACAATACCAACTATGTTTTATTCCGTTCATTTCAACTATAGCGTGTGACCCTGTAGGTTCTTGTAATGTTAGCAGTAATACTAGAACGATTCCAATGTTACAAACAATGAGTGGCACCTAGCAATGCATCATTGCTACCTAAGTCACAAGAAATCATGATTCGACATAACCTTTTTATAATTAACCTTTCATGCAATATTCCTTAAGTCTTTTATCTCTGGATTGGACACAAGTCATGGAATAGTCCATTCCATGTTCCTTGATATCTTAAGTAGACTATGATATACAAATAAGTATGACATCTTATATCAGCTTATTTGAGCATGACCATGCATTTCTAGTCTCACTCAATCAAGTGGCCTAAGATATTACTCCCATTATGTAGGAGGTACTTATCCTATATCGATCAACCATATCCCTATACACAGATCGTGGTATATCCAACATCAGCCTTTATAGAACAACCAGTTACGGTGTACGTTTGACTGTATCAAAATATACAACTCACGATGTTGGGATTATGATGATCTTAAGTCTAAGGATCATATACATATTAATCACTATGTGTAATGTTGTAACAATTACATAATAATCCAAGAAACATACTCATAATGGGTCAGTCTAATATGTTGTTCTCTAACACACATATTCATGCATCGATCTTGACATTCCATATCAATGACAACTCTTTATCATCAATCAACTACATGTTAGTCTTAATGCATTATTGTTGTCCTACCCAACAATAATACTTGACTAAGGACCTTTTAAGAATAATCATATTATTCTCAAGACATTATTATAAAACAGTTTATTTATGCACACAGAAAAGAAGCTGAAATAATAATGGTAACGCATTATATTAATAAACATGATAAATCAAGTATGTTATTACAATCATCTCATGATTGATCTTTGGGCATACTCTAACACAAAGGTGAGTGAATCCTTAAAGAAATTTGAGAGTATATATTAATTACAAGACTACTTGTATTATTAGATGTTTTGGAGATATAATTATGACATGATTTGTGATTACTATTTTGATTTGATAGTTTTCTCAATATTAGGGGAGAGAAATAATAGCTTAATGAAATCACTACTTGTAATGAGTTATCATTATCTAGATCCTTATAGAGTAATTTGAACCAGAAGTCCAAAAAAGATATCTCATTTTATTACAAGTTAAATGTTAGATGTATTCACAAACTTAATGAGAATAACCAAGTGTTATATGCCATCTAATATTTTGAATCAAAGTCCCAGTAGGACAATTAGTTAGAATAAATGATAGATTGGTCAGTTCCGTTTTTTCCGTATGCAGTGAATAACCTCCTAAACTATAATGACATTATCAGAGATATTTCGTCCAACAATAAAGCCAACTTGTTCCTACGAGATAAGGTTAGGAAACACAGTTTAAATCTATTAACAATTACTTTCATTACCAATTTATACATTACCAAGCAAAGGCTAATAGGGTGAAACTGGCTAAAGTTCTCTAGACTATCTTTCTTTGGAATAAGAATGATCAAAATGTTGTTCAAATATGGATCAATGTTATTACCAGCAAAGACACCTTGAACCCATTCACAAACTACATTACCCACGATATCCAACTGGCTCTGGAAGAAGTGCACATGAAACCCATCGCTTTCTGGAGCTTTCAAGGGGTCCATGTCAAATAAGGTTTTCTTAATTTCTTCATCAGATACCACCTTTTCCAAAACCACAATATCCTGATCTTTAAGACGAGAGAATAAATTGGACAGTAATCGTCTTATGGGTTCAAGTCTTTCACCATAAAGTTTCTTGAAAAACCTAACTGCCTCAGTTTGAAGGATACTCTGATCGGAACACCACTCACCATTATCGATGTGCAAAGCTGTAATACGATTAAACTTCCACCTTTGGACCATACGACTATAAAAAAAATTGCTATTGCGATTCCCAAATTGAAGCCAGACACACCTAGCTTTTTGCCTCTAAAGTAGTTAATCATGATCAAGCAAGTTTACCAATTCATCTCGAATATCAAGCTCTAATTGAAGTAAACGACTAGAGTCTAACTGGTCCAAGGCTCTTTGGATATTGAAGAGCGACTTCATAAGGTTCCTTTTGCAAGTACCTATAAAACTATAAACGACCCTATTCCACTCTTTAACATGAGAAGTAAAGTAAAAAAAGTGAGTGAGCCATATTACCCGAGAAATTCCACTTATCTTTAACAAAATGGGAGAAATTCGCATGTTTCGTCCATTCGGAAATGAGCTTGAAGGGCCTTCCTATGGATGAACAGAAAGCCAAATTGGTCTTCAAGAGGATGGGCATGTGGTCAAACTTAATGCGCGACAAATGAGACACTAGGCAATAAGGAAAGGTTGAAATCCATGAATCATTAGCTAAAGCATAATCTAGTCTCTCATACGTTCTAGCTCTTTGCCAAGTATAGGATGGACCAATGTACCTTAAATCCTACAAATTATAAGAATCTAAAAATTTGCCAAAAATGTTACTTCTCTTCCTTTTGGAATGAATTTTTTTATCATTAGGAGACAAAATAGGATTAAAATCTCCTATAGTTAATCCTGGTAAAGAATCTAACGATGGGACGCTTCTTTCAGAGTTAAATTCAAAACTCTTAAAAGGACACGCATCTTTAATATGGCCATACCTTCCACAGTGAAAACAAACTGTAGGAAGAAATTCATATTCAATTCTCTGAATTTTTCCATTAACAAGGATTTGGGATACCAAGGGTTCATCCAAATTTACATACACAACCATAAGGGCGAATTGCCCTCTAACCCTGTTGTCTATATTCATCTCTAGTTTAGCTACCTAGCCAATTAACCCTCCTATTTCAACCAGAATTTTCCTTTTGTAAAAATAACCTGGCATTCCCGAAATTCTGATCCACGACATCACAGTACTCAGGAAATTTTGTGTTGGATTGAAGGATACCGACCAAGGTTGAATCGTCTAATATTAGCCGAAAATAATCTACGAACTTTCTAAGAGAACTTTTTCATTATCGAGTCTGTTCTGAAATGTGGCTAAAAAATAGCCATTCTCGATATCCATCAAATGGAAAGGTGAGGATGACTTCCATAAACTGTAGATTTTATTTTGAAGAATAGAAAAACCAATGTTGCATCCCAAAAGTTTTAGGACAATGGTATTTTCCATATCCTTGACAAGGATTTGATTAATCCTTTTGGAGAATTCTATAGAATGAGTACCATTAACAACAGATTTCTGAAAATCACCATCTAGCAACTTGTAATCTTCCTTCTCCTCTAAGGCATTGAGCACAATGCTTGAAATACCAACCAATTTGTCCTTCCATGAAGCCTTTGATTCAAAGGCACATCTGGAAGCACTTCTCCACTTTTGATTCCACTTTCTTCCCTAAAACGAACTTTCTTAGGGATCAAGTCTTCCATAGAGACATTTCCAGATCGAAGATTTTCATACAGAGAATCCTTTTTTTTTTTTGGTGAAAGCTCTATTTAGAGCTTAAAATAAATACGTTGGATGTGATTTTTAAATTGGTCGCCGGACTAGTTCTATGTTTTTCTCCATTTTCATTAAGTGTATGATGAGAGAGTGATGTGGTAGTTAAAAAATCGATAGAATAATAATTTTAACTTTTAACTTTTACATATTACAATGATTTAGTTGTAATTTAAAAAAATTAACCTTCACCCTTTAATTTAAAAATAATAATAATTACAAAATTTTAGTAACAATGGCAGGGAAAAATATATATTGAGAGATTGTATATGTTTTTTGCTAAGCCAGACTATCACCCATTCTCATATCCATTTTGGGTGTTCTTTTTGTTTCTCTCCCCTTCCAAGTTTTAAGATGAGAAAACCAGGTGGGTTCTTTTCTATTTTCGCCATTTTGCATTTGTTTTAGCTTCTTCTTCTTCTTCTTCTTCTTTTTAATCAAATTGCATTTCTTAGCATCCTGGTGTTAAAAAAGATTGGATCTTTATTTGAAACCAATTTGATTTTCAAGGAAAGAGGAGCTACGGCAACAGAAGAGATGAAGGGTTGAGGGTTAATTTAAAAAAAATATGATTAAATCAATAAAATATATAAAAATTGAGGGTTAAGTTTGTTATTATATAGGTTTTAATGAAAATTGACCAAAAAAATTCGCAATTAGTTGGATGATCAATTTTAAAAACAAATCATAACTGGGTGGCAAAAAAGAAATTGATAATAGTTGAGGATCTGTGGTATAATTTACCCAAATCTAAAAGAATAGTGGGAAACAGAAAATGGCTACACTACTTCAAATAAGGATGATTGATTTTGAAAAAAGTATTTTTAAAAAGCGTCTTAAAAACTTAAGTAGTGATATTGCAATAAAAAAATATTGTTAAAATAATGATAAAGTTATTTTTTTATGAAATTGAAATTAAGTTATATATTTTTATAAAAGTTAAAATGTAATTTCATTGTTGTATTAGTTTATATTTTTATAGTTTTTAGAAAGACTAAATAAAAAATTTATCATTTTTAGGGATAAGTTGTAATTTTACCATGTATTAACTTGTAATTTTATAAACTTTAAGAGTCTAAAGTGGAAATTTTCCATTATAATGGGTCAAGGCCCTCCCTACCTCATGTTGTCGATTATGATGAAAAGTTAAAATGTAAATTTTAGATAAGTTTAAATATGTCAAAAATTCCTATATTTTTCGAAAATTAGGAATTTAGTCTATGTACTTCTATTTAATGGAATTTAGTCCTTCTATTTTTCAGATTTCAAAATTCAGGTCTAACTGTTAATACTACTATTTTTTTTGTTAAATTTGTTGTTGTGACATTTTTGAAATAAAAAAAATCACTTGGTAGCAATGTAATTTAAAAATGATTTTGTAATTAACTTGAATTTAACAAAAAAATTTAACAGTTGGACTTGAATTATGAAATCTAAAAAGTAGAGAGACTAAGTTCCATGAAATAAAAGTAATAAAAGTACAAACACTAAATTTCTAATTTTTGAAAAGTACAGGGACTTGTGACACATTTTAACCTTTTAGATATGATATCGTGATGCAAAAAAATATTTTTTTATACAATGCCTAAAACTACTCATAGCCCCTCTCTAACCCTTAAATAGGAGGATAAACACACTTCAATGCATGTGAACCCATATTCTCTTGTATTGACAATAATGTTGATACTAACTAAGTTAAAACTCGATCAGCATGAAAAAAATAATTTAAATGATATTTAAATTTATTCATATTATGATATATGAAATATCTATTTTAACTACTTTTAAGCAATTAATATAAATTGTTTCTAAAATTTAATTGAAATATATAAATAATATTTTAGATATTAAAATACTAAATTACAAAGTATATACCATTCTTTCTTATGTTTTTTTTTATTGTTATTAGTTTATTACCATAATACTAAGTTAGTACAACTTAAGTTATTATAGAAAAAGATTTATAGTAACCTTAAATTCTTTGTAAATTTTTATTTTAAATATATACAAGTTATGCTTCATATAATTGAATGAAAATTTTATAATTTGACATTTAAACAAGTACATTTAAAAAATATTTTATAATGCTTAGTTAGTATTAATATTATTAATATATATTTGAGGATGTTAGAGTGTATTTATCCTCTTAAATTAGTTTGAATATTTAGCATTCCTTATAGATAAAAAGAAAAAAAACACTATTATAGAATATTTTGAGGAATAAATGAGTTCAATGGTGACCCACTGTATTCTATAGTTAATTATTACCATCCAAGTTTTTAGCATTTGCAACACGAAAGACTACAAACTGCTTTAAATTTAATGGAAACTTTACTTAAATGACTTGTATAAAGCAGATTTAGCACAGACCAGTATAATAATAAAGCTTTTTTACTAAATTCACTCCTTGATTAATTATACTTTTATGCTAATAACATGAGAACTAACATATTTGATACATATATTCTAAAATAATTTATAAAAATTTAAATATACACTTAGAAAGATAAGTTAAAATGACTGTAAAAAATAAAATCTTTTTAAAATAAGTGTTTTCTTTCTTCCTTTCCACGGTCAAATTACATGAGTAGATAAATATTACCGAAAACTACACAAAATCGACGTAACAAACGGGTTTTGGCACATAAAATTAGGGGTGAGCAAAATTCGATTCGACTCGAAAAAATCGAAAATAAATTCAAATTTCGAGTTAAACGAATCGAGTTAATCGAGTTATTCGAATCAACTCGAATTTTTTTTTCAAATTTCGAGTTCGAATCGAGTTGAGTTTTCGAATTCAAATAATTCGAATAATTCGAATATCAAACTATAATATTTTACATTTTTACCCCAAACTCCCAAACCTTTTTACTTTTCCCTCAAAACTTTTACTACTTCCCACTTTCCCCCCAAAACTTTTACTCTCCTCCCCTCCCAACCCCCCAATCTACCCAAAATTCATTTCCCACCAAAATTTTACTCTCCTATTTACTTTTTCTCAAAATTTTACTCCCCAAAACCCTCAAAACCTTTTTTTTCCTCAAAATTTTTACTCCCTCCCACTTTTTTCCTAAAACTTTTATTCTCTTCCCATCCCACCTCTCATCTACCCCAAACCTTCCCCTTTCCAATTTTTTTTAATATTTTCCCTCCAAAATTTTACTCCCCCTATTTACTTTACTTCAAACTTTTATTCCCCAAAACCTTTTATTTTCCCCCTAAACTTTTACTTCTCACTAGAGGTGCTCATGGGCCGGGCCGGGCCCAGAAAAAAAATTTCGGCCCAGGTCCTAGGCTCGGGCCCGGCCCGGCCCGAAATATGGGCCTAGAATTTTGCCCAGGCTCAGCCCGAAAAAAATTCATAAGCCCGGGCCCGGCCCATTTTTTAAATAAATACCAAAATTTTATTTTAAAAATTAAAACAAAAATTAAAAAAGTATTTTAAAAATATTTTAAAATTAAAAAAAATTAAAAAAGTATTTTAAAAGTATTTTAAAATTAAAAAAATAAAAAAATAAAAATATTTATTATATTCGGGCCGGGTCGGGCCGGGCACAGGCCAAAAAAGTGGTGCCCGAGGCCCGGCCCGTTTTTTAATCGGGCCTCGTTTTTTTGTCCAAGCCCATATTTCGGGCATATATTTTTACCCAAACCCTCCCATATTTCAGGCGGGCCGTCGAGCCGGGCCGGCCCGCCCGGCCCATGAGCACCTCTACTTCTCACCCTTTACTCTCAAATGAAAAATCAAAATTATCCAAAAAAAATCACTAAACATAAATAGTAATAATTTTATTTATATATACTATTTATATTATTAAATTAAATTTCACATTTTATATTATTTATATTATTGAATTGTTTAGTCATATTGAATATTTATATTAAAATTGAATTATTAATTATGCCATAAAATATTTGTGTTAAAATTTTATATTAGTATCAATTTCACATTTTATTTTTAAAATAATTTTTATTAAAAAAATCATATTTTTACATTTAATATATTTTTTAATTCCAAAATACATAGTGACAAGAATCTGAAGATAATTGAAACAACTAAGCAAGCAAAGAAGCTAACCAGTATATAAAAATTAATAAATAAATTATAAGGTGATGAAAGTTAATAAAAATTTGATTAAGGTGGACAAATTTTATTACGATGGGTGACAGTGGTTATAATGACCCAAAATTATTTTTTAAAATTTAACTCGAATCGAATCGAGTCGATTCGAGAAAATTTCAAATAAAGTTAGAATGATAAAATGAGATTCGAAAACTCGATTAACTCGACAGACTTATACACCCACACACTACATTTATACGCACAAATAAACTTGTTAATCCCGAATACCGATTAAATTTCCTTCAGCCGATTCGCCTGCTAGCGACATTTGGTTGAATTAAAAGTACAGCTTGAGTGGCGTTGAAACAAGAGAGACCATATCTTTTTTTTTCCCTAAATCTTACTACATCAATAAACTTTGAGCTTTGTCTTGGATGAGTTTCCACAAGGCATCCACATGGTGTTGTTGAGTCAGAGTTGTTCCAATGGCACATCGAATTACATAAATCCCACTCAACACTGCATGGCTCATGAACGCTCTTCCACTTGAATTTATGGCCTCCACCAATTTACAGTTCAAATCCTCCTCCTCCACCTTGGGCTTCAACCTGAAGCAAACCAATGCGAACTTTCTAGGCACTACGATCTCAAACCTCTCATCTTCTCCCACAAGTGCTTCGAATCGTTTAGCCATGGCGATATCGCTTCGAATGTGGCACATCAGGTTAGCCAGACCATGTCGGCGAATCACAACCCAAAGCTTCAAAGCCCTGAAACGTCTACTCAATGCTATCTGCCAATCTTTGTAGTCCACCACTGCTTTGGATTTACTTGCGTTGTTTCTTAGAATTTCAGGGTCAGTTGACAATGAATCCACCAACAACTTCGGTTCCTTGATCCACAGACAACAGCAATCCATGTTTGTGAGAAACCATTTATGTGGATTCATGCTGATGGAATTAGCAAGCTCCACTCCATCAAGATAATGGCGGAGCTCGGGGCAAATGCAGCCACTTCCTGCATATGCTGCATCAATGTGAAGCCAAAGCTTGAATTCCATGGCAACTTTGCCCAACTCTGCAATAGGATCGACAGCTCCAGAGGGTGTTGTCCCAATGGTTGCACATAAAAATAATGGCACCAAACCAGATCTGATATCGTCTTCAATGACGAAGCGAAGGTTTTCAGGTGACAACGAAAACCCTGTCGAAAAAGATGTTTCAATTAACCGAAAATTTGATGGGGGAATGCCTACGAGTTTCGCTGCCTTTTGGAAAGTGAAATGCGTTTGATCCGACGCATAAACCACCAGTTTTGTTATGTTTTCCCACCCTCCAAGCTCTTTCAAGGCTTTGTCCCTTGCAGCAGCCAAAACGCAAACAGCAGCCTCACATGTACTGCCATGCAAGACTCCACCACCGGTTCCAGAGAACAAGAAGGAAGATGGTAGCTTAAGCATTTTGCCCATCCAATCCAAGACAATGGATTCGAGCTCAGTCGCTGCCGGTGACGAAATCCAGTTGAAACCAACGACATTAAAACCCGAACAAAGCATTTCCCCAAAAAAGCCAGCAGTGCTAGCATTTGCATGGAAATAGGCGAAGAAGTTGGGACTTTGCCAATGAGTCAGGCCTGGGATGATGCAATTGCTGACATCTTCGAGTATGTCTTGGAGTGGTTCAGGGCAATAAGGGGCTGACTCAGGCAACATGGCCGACAAATAACCGGGCTCAACGGTGCTTTGAACTGGGTATTTCTCAACGTTTTCGTAGTAATCAGCAATGAAATCAATCACTGCTTTGGACTCGTTTGAGAAGGTCACTGGGTCAAGGGGAAGGAATGTTTTTCTTGACGCACTTACCATTTTTTCAATATGTAAATGCTTCTTCGTTTCAATGGTAGATTGTTGGGAAGCAGCCAAAGAGAGTATTATATATATAGATGAAAGGAGAGTATTATGCAGTATGGGCTTAAAACTGGGTTAAAACATTCTTATGCCCTCCCAAAGTATCCTATCTACAAAAAAATAAAAGGTCGAAAACATTGCTTTCAACATGGCCGACAAAAAAGCCCAAATTTGATCGCCCACGTTGAGTTTGTTTTAGACATGCTCAAAACATTGTTGACAATGACATTCATCTTTATTTTCTGGACCACATGTTCTTTTAGCTTAATCTTGTAACCACCCCAACTAGGAAGTTTGTGTTGGTTACTCAATTTTAAAAGCTACAAAATAGTCTTTAAACTATTTAAAAAATTTTATTTAAGTCATTAGGCTATTAAAATTACTGCTATATGGCCTTTTCCATTCGCACCGCTTACAATAATTGAAAGCTCTTCTTCCTCTCTCCTTCTCTTCTACAGTTAAATTTTTTTTTATGAAATAATTTTGAACAACACAAATCTATGAAGCAAAATTCAAATAGAACAACACAAATCTACGAAGAAAAATTCAAATAGCTTTCTTCTTCCATCTTTGACATTGACTATCAAATCAACTTGAAACTTAGATATGTTTTTCTACTACCAATAGATACTAATCCACCGTCCCAGACGTCGAATCGTCACTTAGAGCTCTGATAGCAAGCTAATTTTGTGTGTTTAATGTACCTATTTTTGGTCAATTTTTGAATAGAATGCTACTAAGCTTGTGATTTCTTACTTAAATTTTATCAGAGACGCAATTGGAATGCTGAAGTTAAAAAAACAAGCAAAATCAAGCTAAATTGGAACAAAAAGCAAGACAAGGAGCTAAATTAAAAATTGCAAGATTATTTTTGGGTTGATAAAAAATTGTCAAATTTTTTACTTTGACAAAATCATATATTTAAAAAAAATCTAATTTTTTAATTGGTTGTTGAGCATGATTTTAGGAGTATATCATATAAAAACTAACTCTTTGAGAGGTGTATATAAAGACGTGTAATTGTGACTTGAATTTATACTTGAATTTAGAAAGCAATTTGCATATTCTTACATCAAGCATTCTGTTATTTCTTTCTTCTTTTTATATTTTGGTACAATTGCCTTTCCACTCTTACACCTCAATTGAGTGTGATTAATTTCATGCTCAACTAATCTCCATTTAGCTTTAGGGCAATCATCATTCCAATCGAGAATCATGAGATATGAACCCGCGCTAAAACCTTACAACACGGTGTTCATTATCTCTCCAAAATATGGGATAGTCACAATCTTCCTTTAAAGTTAATTCAATTTCAACTCAAAAGTGCATGTTGGGTTAGAGTAGTTTGGCATACAATTGGAAAAATGAGACGGTCGTCTGCTGCAATTGAGTTCCCGCGAACAAATTAGCGTGTCCAGGTGGGAAAAGGCCAGTTGGATTTCGTTAAGGGATATAGTGATCAAATTTAAATGACCCACGTGGTTGAGGCCGTTAATTCAAGTTGGGATATTCTAGATTGCAAGGTTGGCAAGATCTTAAAATTACGGACGCGTGTTACGTGGTTAGATAGTTGGTAAGGGTTGGTTTGCAAGTCGTACCAGAATCAACTACATAAGGAAGAGTTGGCGGTTGAGTCGTCTTTGATCACTATAACCAGTTTATCGTTTGGAAGAAAAAATCCACTTTCAAGGATCGACTCGAGTCTAGAATATTCTGAGCCTAAGGCTAAGAATCCACATATTTGATTTCCTAATTTAATTTTAATTATTTAATTTTATTTTGCAAGTATAATCCAATTATTATTTTGTTCCATTTTTTTTTATATTTGTAACCTTTATCAACTAAACACCCGTTTTATTTATTTTTTCAGCTTAGCACGTTACAAGTTGTGGGCACGACAATTGTCACGACTTTGGCATTTGAATAGAGCATAGGAAAATTATATTTGGTGGTCTCGATAGCCATCAAACTTTGGGTGATATCTCTTAATTAAACTGATGATTCAATCCATAGTTGAGATTTGAGTGATCTCTCAATCCTGCATTGTAAGTATTTGAATGTGGATTATAGCGCTTTTGGGGTGGCCCTAGGAAGTTCTCCACGACATCTACTTGTGCTATTGTATCCTCATGTAAAATCGGACATGAATTGGACGATCAGGCATGGCATAAATCCCACACGACGGAGTTGGATTCATTTTTTCTGCAAATAAATTTTGAATTACATTAGTGAGTTTGATGGGCCAATAGAAATGAAGATGATTGATGCCGCCAGTGAAAGGACACTTATTAACATGACTCCTCATAGAGTACGGGAATTAATTTCAACCATGGCTGCAAATTCCCAACAATTTTGACCAACTAAAGAACCAGCGAGACGAGTTCATGGGCTACGTACTCCATCCTTAGAAGATAAAATTGACAAGCTCACTAATGTAGTTCAAAATTTACTTGCAGGAAAACGAACCCAGCTCGATTGTACGGGATTTATGTCATGCCTGATCATCCAATCTATTCATGTCCGATTTTACACGAGGATACAATAACACAAGTAGATGTCGTAGGGAACTTCCCAATGCCACCCCAAAGGTGCTATGATCCACATTCAAATACTTACAATGCAAGATGGAGAGATCACCCAAATCTCAGCTATGGATTAGATCCTCAATTTAATTAAGAGAGATCACCCAAAGTTTGATGGTTGTCAAGAAAACCAAATATAAATTTCCTATGCTCTAACTAAATTAAACAGTAATATACAGAACCAAGGTCGATCCCACAGGGATTAGGATTCCTACTATCATTTTTACGTTACCAGATTCCAAAGTTGTGGTAGCTATCGTGCCCACGACTTGTAACGTACTGAGCTGAAAAATAAGTAAAATAGGGTTTTAGTTGATAAATGTAAAAAAAATAAAAATTAATAGAAAAAAACAATAATTGAATTATAATTGCAAAATAAAATTAAATAACTGAAATTAAATTAGGAAATCAAATATGTGAATTCTTAGCCTTAGGCTCAAAATATTTCAGACTTGAGTTGATCCTTGAAAGTGATTTTTTCCTTCCAAACGATAAGCTTGTTATAGCGACCAAGGATGCCTCAACCGCCAACTCTTCCTTGTGTGGTTGACTCTGTTACGACCTGCAAACCAACCCTTATCAACTATCTAACCACGTAACACGCATCCGTAATTTAAGATCTCGCCAACCTTGCAATCTAGAAGATCCCACGTGGATCATTTAAATCTGATCACTATCTCCCTTGACGGAATCCAACTGACCTTTTCCCACCTAGACACATTAATTTGTTCACCAGAACTCGAACGCAGCAGACGACCGTCTAGTTTTTCCAACTGTACGCCAAACTACTCCAACCCAACATGCACTTTTTGAGTTGAAATTGAATTAACTTTAAGAGACGATTGTGACTATCCCATATTTTGAAGAGATAATGAATATTGTGTTGTAAGGTTTTAGCACGAGTTTATATCTCACGATTCTCGATCGGAATGATGACTAGCATAAAGCGAAATGGAGATTAGTTTAGCATTAAATTAATCATACTCGATTGGGGTATAAGAGTCGAAAGACAATTGTACCAAAGCATAAAACGAAGAAATAAATGGCAGAATGCCTAATGCAAAAATATGCAAATCGCTTTCTAAATTCAAGTGTAAATTCAAGTCACAATTAGAAGTACTTATATAAACCTCTCAAAGAGCTAATTTCACATGATTTACTCTAAAATCATGCTTAATAGCCAACCACAAAATTAGATTTTTTCTCAATATAGGATTTTGTCAAAGTTAAAAATCTGATTTTTTATCAGCCCAAAAATAATCTTGCGATTTTCAATTCAGCTCCTTGTCTTGCTTTTTGTTCCAATTTAGCTCAATTTTGATTGTTTTTGAACTTCAACATTCCAATTGCGTCCCTGATAAATTTTAAGTAAGAAATCACAAGCTTAATTGCATTCTGTTCAAAAATTGACCAAAAATAGGTACATTAAACACACAAAATTAGCTTGCTATCAAGCTCGCTAGTTCAACTTGCAAAAAAAACTTTTTGAAATTGAGGGATCAAAACATAAAATTATTAATAGTTTAATGACATTGAGTATGTAATGGCCCATTTTTTCCCGGGGCCCAATAAGACCCAAACAAAACCAAATAAATAATAAAAAAACCTGAAGCCCAAATTAGACAGCCCAAATACAAACTAAAACCCAATAACCTAAAACTAACTTAAGCCCAATTAGCCTAAAACATTTCAGCAAAAATAAACTCTAAACACTAGCCTGTTGCCACCCCTAGCCTCTGCTGCTGTCAGAACCACCTATGCCACACGCCACCGCCGCTCGAGGCTCGCCTGTCACCGGCCATTGCACACTTCTGACACTTGCAAAGAGAAATAAATGCAAGACAGTAGAAACAATAGCAAAATGACAAAAAAATAGAAATTAGGAGTTTTGTAAATTGGCTATAAAAGCTGAAATATCCTCTTTGTAGTTTTTTTTACGCACACAAAAAATAGAAATCAAATACAAAAACAAAAATTTGAAAGAAAATGTGTTTTTTTTTATATATGTTGTTTTATTTTTATTTCACTTCTTTTTAAATATAAGATATAGAAATAAAAAGAAAAGAAAACTCACCCAATTCGGTTGGTCTCCTCCCCGTCGAAGGCTACGCTAGAAAAGGAGAAGAAACGTAACGTTTCTTTATTTCTCTGTCGAGTTTGGCCGCGGTTTCAGGGGTTTTGGCCTCGGATCAACGTTTTATGTGTGACGGGCTTCAAAAAAGGTTATTTTTTACATCTTCGACCATCGTGGATGGCAGCGCCGCTGCCGGCGATAGATGGTAGCCACGGTGGTCCGATGACCAGAATATGGTCAGAGGGGAAAGGGTTGAGAGCATTTTAGTGTTTTTTTTTTTTGAAAGAAGAAAAAATGAAAGTTTTAGGAAAAAATTTTGATTTAAATAAGAAAACAAAACGGCTCCATTTTGGGTTAGGGACCCAGGCGCCAAAACGACGCCGTTTAGGGCCTATCTGCGCGCAACCCGACCCGCTCCAGAGGGATCCGCGTGTTTTCGCCTTTTGGGTTTTTTATTGCCCTGGCCCTTCCGCATTTTTGTTCCTTTTAATTTAGTCTCTTTCATTTAGTTTTTATTTTTTATTTAATTTAACCACATAATTTTTTTTGTTTTTCAATCGGGTCCCTGGCTCACTGACACGTTGGAAAGTGGACACGTGTCTAGGGATTGGTTTATTTACCTATGTCGCCCTCCGCCCTTTTGCGCCCTTTCATTTTGGTCCTTCTTTGTTTATTTTATTATAGTTTTTATCTTTAATTTCATTTTTGTCCAGATTTAGTCCCAAATCTGTTTGATTTCAATTTATTTTTGAATTTGTTATTCATTTATTTATTTTAAACCTTTTTCTTATATATTATTTATTTTAAATTATTTTATTATTATTTATTTCTAGTTTTCCACATGTCATGTATTTTAAACTATTTCAAACTATTATCCATTTTTTTATATATATTATTTATTTTTATACTGTTATATATATTATTTATTTTGAATTGTTTTTATATACATCATTTATTTTTTTAAACTATTTTGTATATTATTTATTTTTAAACTGTTATATATATTATTTATTTTGAATTGTTTTTATATACATCATTTATTTTTTTAAACTATTTTGTATATTATTTATTTGAAAATTCTTTTTGCATATTATTTATTTTAAACTTTTTATATATTATTTTAAATTGTCTAATATGTTATTTATTTTAAATTGCTTTGTGTATTATTTATTTTAATTTGTTTTACATATTATTTACTTTAAATTATTTTATATTATTCACTTCAAATTGTTCTATATATTATTTTGTTTCGTTTTCTTTGATTGTTAATATTGATATTAAAGTGACATGCTTCATGTGATTATTGCCATAATGTATATTGTAATTCGTTTATTCGTGTTTTCATATTATTGTCACTCATTAGCGTAACATTTTATTCATAAATCGTTATTCCATGTTCTATATTATCATTCCATTTCATTTCATCACTTCAAAAGTCGCGTTTAATTTTTTTTATATACTCATAATAGATCATTCTATTTTATCCCTAATAAAATAAATGCACCTCATTCAAGTATTGTACTCGCTATCATTCAAAAAAGGAAAATTTTTAAAATAAGGTAATATTTCGCATTTTGAAGATTCAAGAAGTCGTACCCTAACTTACGGGGTTTTGATTTTTTCGTTCAACCTAAACAATCGAATATCCTTTTTGAGATTAAAATACATGAGTTTTAAATAAAAATAAAGGCAAGCTCATTCTCAATGGTTCAATGTGTCGTGTCCTAACGTACGGGATGTGACATTTTGCTATCTCGAGACGAGAGGGTCTTTAATATTTATTTCACTTTATTCAAGCATTTTTAAAAAAATAACATTAATAAAAAAGGGATCGTATTTTAAATTTCCTTTCAAATTTTTGACTTTCGACATTAAGACATTAATTAGTCAATTAGGTACCAATTTTGGGAGTTACGAGGGTGCTAATCCTTCCTCGTACGTAACCGACTCCCGAACCTATTTTTCTAAATTTCGTAGACCAAAATTCTTATTTTAATAAATTAAATTGTTTTAAGGTGACCCGATCACATCTTATAAAAATGATTGGTGGCGACTCCTTTTTCGTTTTCAAATAAAAAGTCGACCTTTTTAAAAAAAAAAGTTTTGACAGCTTGGTGACTCCACTGGGGACTTAAAAAAGAGAGTCAAGCCACGTGTTGATCACTTTTTGTCGAAAATTGAAAACTTGGTTTAAATTTACGATCATTTTGTTGCATTTCATCCGTTTTCTAACGACTTTCATCATTTTGGTTTACAATCGTTTTGCTGGATTGAATTTTTTATATGTTTCTGCACATTACATTACATGACCGCTTGACTATAACCTTTTAAGTGGGAGTGAGAAACTATTCCTTTGTGAGGTCTTCACCTTCGTGCAGGATAGTGGATCGCTTTCGGGATACATCCGTACCTATGTCTTCGTGAGATTTTATTCTCCGTGCAGTCATAGGAAAATGTATTCCTCTGAACTGAACTCGGTCCATATGAGCCTATAATGGGTGAGGATCGAGGAATCTGCTAGTTCAGGTACCTTTACTTTAGAACTAAACCGCATATAGTGAGCCCTAAGAGCCTACCCTAGGTAGAACCACACCAAACCCCTAATGGTAATCCAAATAGGTGCTCTTTTTGTTATTTATGTTTTTGTACTGACGTGTTTCCTTTTGTTTTGGTTATGATTGCATTGTATTTTCATCATAGAAAAGAGGTGTTGATTCACGTTCAGTTGCTAAATAGAGAGCTTGTTATGGAAAATAGATTTCTTGATAAAGTGAGAGATAATACGGTTGCCCGAATAAGGTCTGAAAAACGTAACGTGGGAAGTGTGATAGTCTGATGAATGAGTACAAGACTTTACTTCGTTGCCCAATGATTCAAGCTGACAAAGGTTATTCGAGATCTGTCAACGTTTCAACTTTCTTAAAGAAGCTAATGAGCATTACGAGGATGAGCGAACAATGGGACGCGGCTCAGATCAAGCTAAAAGGAGATAGAGGAGGCACCTTTTTGAAGAGTTCGTGAGATTCAATCTTAACATACGGATGTGAGAAAAATGATTGATATCTTCACTTTGAGTATTAGGGTAAGGCCGTATATGTATATATTTGTTTTATGTAAAAAAAATTGTTTTCTAGTAAAGTTGTTCTAATAGAATTGAATCGGAATCACCACTTCTTTTTGCATTCATTCCATTCATCTGCATTACATTTCATTGCATGCATTAAATTTCAAAAAGGGACCCTAATTAATCGAAATTGTTACAGTTACCCTGGAAACTAACGAAAATCCTCTAACCAAATATCAATATGGTATCCGCAGCAAGACGAAAGCAATGGATCAAAGATTGGAAAGGTTAGAACAATTGCAAAGAGATATGCAAGATCAGATGCAGGAAAAATTAGTTAAAATTCAACAAGATATGATGGATCAGATGCTTGAATCCCAAAAAAGTTTGATAAGCCAATTAACATAGTTAATGGCTAGAGGGTATGATAAAGGAAAGAGCCCTATAGTTAATTCTAGAGATGATCATGAAGACCTTACCTATCCTCCAGGCTTTACCCCAATAAGTATCCAGGCCAAACCATACTCGCATCCATAAAGGGCATCCATTACTATCAGACCCCAACAATATCAGACCGGTACCTTGGCACTAATGAACTACTTGACAGGCTCAGGTTCCAATTCGGGGGACAATCCAACCAATCCTGTAGTTCCTAATCTAGACAAAATGGTAGATATAGAAAAAGCAATGGTGGAACTGCCAAAATAACTCGAAGGTCGGTACAGGTGGTTGGAGGAAAAACTTAGAGCAATGGAAAATACTGATTAGCATTGCGGGTTGACGCCAAGTATCTGAGTTTGGTCTCAGATCTCGTACTCCCATCGAAATTTAAGACTTCAAAATTTGGCAAGTATAATAGGACTAGTTGTCCTGAAGCTCACATCACGATGTTCTACTGAAGAATGACAGGATACGTCAATAACGATCAATTGTTAATTCATTACTTTCAAGATAATCTGATTGGGTTGGCTGCCAAATGGTACAACTAGCTGAGCCGTGCCAAAATCCACTCATGGAAGGACTTGGCACAGGATTTCATGAAGTAATACAACCATGTAACAGACATAACACCTGACAAAATTACACTGTATAATATGGAAAAGAAGCAAAGTGAGAGCTTCAGGCAATATGCCCAAAGATGGAGAGAGGTAGCGATGCAAGTCTAATCACCTCTTCTGGAAAAAGAAACGACAATGCTTTTCATCAACACTCTGAAAGCCCCGTTCGTTAACCATATGTTGGGAAGTGCTACCATGAGCTTCTTTGATATAATAATGTCCGGCGAGATGATTGAAAACGCGATAAGAAGTAGGAAGATAGACGCGGGAGAAAGTGTCAAAAGATCAACCCCGAAGAAAAATGAAATTGAAGTGAATAATGTAAGCAAAGGGTATTTTAAATCAGTCACTGTAGGTCAGTCGAGGGTCGTGACTACTAGCTATCAAGGTACCTCAAGGCAAGAATCCAACTCGAGCCTAAACACAGAAAGACTCCAGTTCACACCCATCCCGATGACATATAGGGTGCTGTATCAGAATATGTTTGATGCACATGTGGTATCCCTATTCTATTTGGAACCCATGCAACATCCGTTCCCGAAATGGTATAACGCGAATGCTCAATCTAAGTACCATACGGGAATAACAGGACACTCAATTGAAAATTGCTCCACATTTAAAAAGTTAGTTGAAAGGTTCATTAAGATGGGTATCGTGAGGTTTGGCGATCCATCATGACCTAATGTGGTAGGAAGTCTATTACCCAGTCATCCAAATCTAGGGGTAAACGCGATAATTGAGAATGGATGAAAGAGAACCAAAACCAATATTACAGAAGTAAAAACCCTACTGAAATGAGTTTTGAAACAAATGATAAACACGGGGTTAATCATTCAGAATTCAGAGGAGAGACCAAAATGGATGACGAGCTACTGTAAGTTTCACGCTAAAGAAGGTCATGAAATCCAGGAGTGCGCTAAATTCAAAGCCTTGGTGCAGAGCCTAATATATAATAAAGAGTTGGAATTCCCTGAAGAAGTCAAAGGCCCGGGAGGAATGTTGGGAAATTTGAACGTTAACGCCATATCCGAAGAGGAAGCTGGGGAAGAGAATTTATCAGGCATTTTCCCTTATACACCTAGGAGTGTTTTGAACAATGGGACTGTGGAAGAGATCCTTGAATTTTTTAGACCTAATTTGAAGTAATGTCCAAAAGACGCTTATTGCTTTAAGCCTAGGAGCAATAAGAATCCTTTTGTGAGATAAGCTTATGTCCAACATCTTTATTTCAATAAAATGCATATTTGTTTCTCACTTCGAGCAAATATTTTTTTATTGTTTCCATTTCATTCATAATCATACTATACAAATAAATATTCTTAAATTCTTTTGTTTTTTGAATCTTTCTTTTGAGTAAGATATGTGTCCAAAGGAACCACGGGACTTTGAAGATGCTAGAGACTGTAACTTATCTCCTGATTTGTTAAAGATGGTAGAATAAGATAATAAATAGATCCTACCTTACAAAGAGTCAATGGAATCCATGGCCTTTCTTTATATAGGGCATGGATGTCATTGGGCCGACCTCACCAAAAGCTTCTAGCGGTAATCGATTCATTTGTGGTTGTTGATTACTTCACTAAGTGAGCGGAACCTATTTCATGAGCCAATGTTACAAAGTCGACAGTTAGTAAATACTTGAAAAAAGAAAACATATGTCAGTATGGAATGCCAAAAAGGATCATATTTGACAATGCATTAAATTTGAACAACACGATATCAGAAGTTTACAGTCTATTCAAGATTAACACCATATCGCCCTAAAATGAACGATGTAGTAGAGGCAAAAAAAACCTCTACCGGGGCAACACCTTTCTCTTTGGCTTATCGTTGTTTTTCCCATTAAAGTCGAGATTCCTTCTCTCTGAGTTTTTTAGATCCAATCCCGATTGACAAAAAAGGTTCAAAGTTATCCGTCATGATCAAATGTACCAAAAACAAATGATACAAGCTCACCAAAGGGGTTCACCCCAAAGAATTCCATGAAGGGGACCTGGTGTCGAAGAATATCATTTCCATACAGAATAACTTTAGAAGAAAGTGGATGCCAAACTGGGAAGGATCTTATGTGGAGGGCCTTATCTAAAAAAGTGTCGATATTGACCAAGATAGATGGTAAAAACTTGTTTAATCCTTTGAATTCTGATTCAAGAGAAAAATACTTCACTTTTTTTAAAAAAAGAAAAAAAATGAAACGAAAAGAAAAAAAAAGGAGAGGCCAAGGTGAAAACCCGCAAAGGAAGCCTTGAGACCAAAGGGGTTTTAAGTTGAAAACCTAGGAATGGGCATTTCAAATTTTTGATCAAAGGTGGGGCATGTGGTAGTTCTGTCCTCTTCAAATTTACAAGAAGGAGGGATGCAACATCTTGGGGCATCAACAAAGTCTTCTAGGACTTTTAAACACGTATCAAGTTCAAAGGACCTTCGAGAAGTTTTGTGCAGAAAAGCTCATGCTACGATATCTGAGGCACCTATTTTCATCTTATTCATTTCGTATCTTAGCAAAATTTTCTATCTTGATTAATTTATTCATTTCTAACTTTTCTCTCAATAAAATTCCATCTTGTCCATAGTGATAATATTTTTCAAGCATTTTTCATTGAAATAACGATTAATGGACTGATAATATTCAAGCAAAAGGAGTTTTGCATATTACCCTGAAAACTTCTAAATAGTACGAGAACCTGAAACAGGACTATTATTTAGAACTCTCCAAACCTAAGGGTTGGAAATATTTTTGAAAGAATAGCCTAAATTGTGACTATTTCTTCAGGTTTTCTGTCAAAGATACCAGCTGAGCAAGAAGGTAGCGTAATACGTCAGTGATAGAACCTTGATGAACAACGAGCAATGTCAACCTTAGCATTAAAAAGGATCATTCTCGTGACATCTGCATTCATGCAAATATCATTCATACACATCTAGTTAAGAGCATTTGATTCATTCTGATCATGACATCCTAATCACTAGGCATAAATAGGTCCATGAAATGGATTCTACTGGTCATGTTACCCAGAGAATGGTGTAATAGGTCAATGAAGCCACTAATCCTATACCCTTGAAGTTGCTGTGGGATGGATTGAAGATCATATCAAACCTTATCTCCTTGAAGTTACAGTGGAGTAGGTTTAAGTTACTAGTCTTATCTCCTTGAAGTTGCAGTGGAAAAGATTGAAGATAGCGAATCTTATTTCCCTGAAGTTGCAGTGGAACAGATTGAAGCTATAAATTATAGATCTTATCTCTCTAAAGTTGCAGTAGAGCAGATCATGTCAATCATTATCTCCTTGAAGTTGCAGTGGAGCAGGTTGAAGTTACTAGTCTTATCTCCCTGAAGTTACAGTGGAGTAGATTGAAGATAGCGAATCTTATTTCCCTGAAGTTGCAGTAAAATAGATTGAAGCTATAAATTATAGATCTTATCTCTCTGAAGTCGCAATAGAGCAGATCATATCAAACCTTATCTCCCTGAAGTTGTAGTGAAGTAGGTTGAAGTTACTAGTCTTATCTCCCTGAAGTTGCAGTGCAGCAGACTGAAGATAGCGAATCTTATTTCCCTGAAGTTGCAGTGGAACAGATTAAAGCTACAAATTATGGCAGATCTTATCTTCCTGAAGTTACAGTGGAGCAGATTGAAGCCACCAGCCTTATCTCCCTGAAGTTGTGGTGGAGCAGACTGAAGATACCAATCTTATCTCCCTGAAGTTACAGTGGAGCAAATTAAAGCTACTAATCCTATCTCTCTGAAGTTGCAGTGGAGCGAATTGAAACGATAAGTTCTATACCTCTGACATTGCAGTAGGTTAGATTAAATCTACCATAGCAAGTCTTATCTCCCTAAAGTTGCAGTGGGTTGGAATGAGGTTACCTGAAGAAGAAAAGCACCCAAAGAAGTCAAGACTCGATGAAACCGGGCAAAACTGGTCCTTCTTGACAGTCTTTGACCCCAACAAAACCAAATAAATAATAAAAAAACCTGAAACCCAAATCAGACAGCCCAAATACAAACTAAAACCCAATAACCCAAAACTAACTTAAGCCCAATTAGCCTAAAACATTTCATCAAAAATAAACCCTAAACACTAGCTTGTCACTGCCCTTAGCCTCTGCTGCTGTCAGAACCACCTGCGCCATACGCCACCGCCACTCGAGGCTCGCTTGTCACCGGCCATCACACGCCTCTGACACCTGCAAAGAGAAATCAATACAAGATGGTAGAAACAATAGCAAAACGATAAAAAAAATAGAAAGTAGGAGTTTTGTAAATTGGCTATAAAAGCCGAAATATCCTCTTTGTAGTTTTTTTTACACACACAAGAAATAGAAATCAAATACAAAAACAAAAATTTGAAAGAAAAAGGTGATTTTTTTTATATCTATTGTTTTATTTTTATTTCGCTTTTTTTAAATACAAGATATAGAAATAAAAAGAAAAGAAAACTCACCTGATTCGGTTGGTCTCCTCCCCGTCAAAGGCTACGCCGAAAAAGGAGAAGAAACGTAACGTTTCTTTAGTTTTTCGTCGAGTTTGGCCGCGGTTTCGGGGGTTTTGGACTCGGATCGGTGTTCTACGTGTCACGGGCTTCAAAAGGGGTTCTTTTTTACATCTTCGGCCACCGTCGACGGCGACACCGTCGTCGGCAACAGACGGCTGCCACGGTGGTCTAATGACCAGCGTAATAGCCCGATTGTAGGCCTAGTCGGAACAGTGGTTTTGGGACCACAAATTCGACGAGAAAAAAAATATAATGGCCTGAATTTTCAGAGGTGTCGAAACGGTGATTCGAGATCACTAAATTCAAAAAATGGGTAGAAAATATTATTAATTTAGTAAGTATAAGTTAAATGTGAAGTTAGGAAAATTTTTGAAATAGTGAATAGTATCAAAATAATTAGAATAAATATTAAAATAATTAGAATCGAAATGAGGTATCAAGACCTCGGGGATTTTAAACCGAGCCATAAATATTTTTATAAATATTTATGGAGTGTTAAAAAGTTAGTAGTAAAGTTTCGTTAAGAAATTTTAAAGTTCCGATAATTAATTGAACAAAAAGGACTAAATTGTAACAAATGCAAAATTTTGGGAAATGATTAAATAGCTTAAATGATAAAAAGAAGAGGGCTTAAAAGGAAAATAGACCCAAGGTCTATTTGGGCTGGACGGCAAAGGCATGAAATCAGCAAGAAAATAAGAAGAATTAAGGGCAAAATTGGAATATTGCAAAATTTGCTTAATAAAGTTAGGACCAAAGAGGAATTATCTAGATTTCTCTTCATTTTTCTGAATTCTCATCAGCTAAAACACCATGGAAGGGCTTCTTCAAGCTGGTTCTTCATATTTTTACTACAAGAAAGTTCAATTCTTGACTATTTCTTGAAATTTTTGTATTTTTATGACTTTTACAACTAGGCCCACTTGTTAAATTCATTAGTTTTTGATTTTATGAAAGAAGTTGAAAGTTGATATGAATATGTGCTGGAAGTATATGATGATTTAGCGTGGAATTAGAGCTTTAAATTGTTCATATGCTGATTTTATTGAAAGAATTGAATAGAAAGTGAATGTTTGGGACCTAATAGTAAAAGAGTTTGAAAATAGAGTTATATGTGGAAATTCTGAATTTCAATAGTTGTGTAACAACTTATAATGTCTAGGTAAAGTATTAATTGAGAAAATTAGATTAATTGAGGGGTTAATTGAGAAAGGACCGAATTGTATAAACTATGAAATTTGGGGCAAAATGGAAATCAACATTTTGCACTAAAGCAGTTTTGGACAGCAGCAGTAGTGTAACTTTGAAAAATCACAAAAAAATTGTATAGATTGAATTAGAGGATGAATAAAATATGAAACTAAATCTTATTGAGTCTAGTTTCTTATAAAAGAAACAGTGTGAGCAATGGAATTGTAAATCATGAGATATAATAGATTTTGTGAGACAAGGTCAGAATGAATTCGGGTTCCCCTGTTCTGGCTTTGGAAAATCATTAAAAATTGTACAAAAATTATTATGAGTTATAATTTATATTTTTAGAATCCTTAATGAGTCTATTTTTAGAAGAAACAAACTAAAACATCATCTGAATTCTGTACAATGAGATAATTAATTTTTAGTGAAGAGTGGTCGGAACTGTCAGACAGCGAAACAGGGGAAAATTTAAAGAATAAACTGTACTATTTGGCTGAACCAAAAATAATTCTGAAAATTTTATGGTAGGAAGATATGTGAGTCTAATTTCAGGGAAAATTAATGAATCTTAATTTGGAGCTCTGTAGCTCAAGATATAAATGATTTAGTGACTATGACTCAAATGAACAGCTTTGAATAAATTTGCAAGAAAATAGTGAAATTATAGCTAATGTTATTTAAGTGTGTTATACACATTAATGATGTGGAATGGAGAGGAGGAGGAGGAAAATTGGGAAATATATGAATGATTTGTGTATAATTGGTCATATGCTTGATTTTAATTGATAAACGATGAAATATGAATTATACTTATATTTGTGCATTATTGGTCATGGTTTAAACTCATGTGTGAAAATAAAGTTTCATTGTATGTGTGTATGGTATATTCAATATATGATTTGGCATGAAATAATGTCATGAATGGTTTATGAATTAACACATGTTGGTAAGCCTGATATATGAATAAATGATCAAATTGAGCAGAACACCGGATTTGAGTACTTCTGATCAAGTGATAAAGTGATAAGTGGTAGCATTAGCTACACTTATCTGATCAAGAGACAAAGTGATAAGTGGTAGCTTTAGCTACACTTATCTGATCAAGTGAAAAAGTGATAAGTGCTATACTTATCTGATCAAGTGACAAAGTGATAAGTGTTAGCCTTAGTTACATTTATCTGATCAAGTGAGAAAGTGATAAGTGGTAGCCCTAGCTACTCCTATCTGATCAAGTGACAAAGTGATAAGTGGTAGCCTAGCTACACTTATCTGATCAGGGACAAGTGATAAGTGATCATATGTAAGACCATAGTTATACTATGGCAAAGTGAAAGTGAAGTACTCAATTTTCCTAATCGTTCCCTAATTTGATTAAGGGTGGGTTTGGATGGACGATTGAGTGCGGTGCGATGCATTTAGATTACTTTTTGCCTCACGCTACTGTAGCGACCTAAAAATTTCGGCACGGGCGCTAGTCGAAGTAATTATTGTAAATTTGAAAACTGAATCTCGATTTTATTTGAAAAAGGAGTCGCCACCGATATTTTTTCTAGGTGTGATCGGACACCTACAAAATTCTCTTTTTAGAAGAAAAATTTATTTTTAAACTTTTTCTAAAAAAGAGGTAATTTTAGGTCCACGTAAAAATCCAGAGAAAATTAGGGTCCGGGAGTCGGTTACGCGCGAGGAAGGTATTAGCACCCTCGCAACGCCCAAAATTGGTATCTCGTTAAACGCGCGTTGTCTTTATTTTCAAAAATACGAGTTCAATTTAATATTAGTCGTGATCCGATTGAAACACGATAATTTTAGAGCATAACAACTTTTTCCTTTTTTTTTAAACACGAATTTTTTAAAATACAAGAATTTTAGAAACACAAATTTTTAAAAGAACACGAAAATTTTGAAACACGAGATTTCTTTGAAACACGAAAATTTATGAAACACGGTCAATTTCTTAAAACGCGAAAGTTTTTGAAAAACGTGAATTTTTTTGAAACACGAAAAATTTTGAAACACTGGAATTTTGAAAACACAAGGATTTTTTAAATACGAAAAATTTGAAAACAAAAGAATTTTTGAAATACGAAAATTTTAGAAACACGAAAATTTTTGAAACACAGAAGTTTTTAGAAAACACGAAAAATTTTGAAAATTGGAATTTTTTTGAAAACACGAGAATTTTTGAAAACACGAAAAATTTTTCGATTTTTTTATTAAGCACGTATCGTATTTAACACTAATTGATGATATTCACTCAACATAGCAATGAAATAAACGAATTAGTGTCAAATCGATTTGTTACCTTATTTTTGAAAAACACGAGAAATTTTTTTGAAGACACGAAAATTTCGAAACCCGAGGATTTTTTTTGAAATACAATTTTTTTAAATATTTTTTTATTTTTAAAAGGGCGTATCGAGTTTAACGCAAACCGGTGATATTCACCCAACATAGCGATGAAATCAACGATTTTATGTTAAATCGATTCGTTGCCTTATTTATTAAAATTATTTAAAATAAAATAAAATAAAAATTAAATTAAATTAAAAATATAAATATAAAAATGCATAAAATGCTAATAATATTAAAACGAAATAACATAAAAATACGAGCATTAAATTAAAAATAAAATAAACGAAATTACCGAAAAGCTACCGAAACACGAGCTTCGTCGAACGGGTTACACGAATTGAACGTCTTTTTTCTTTTTTCTTTTTTTCCTTCTTTTTTCCTTCTCTTTTTCTTCTTTTTCTTTTCTTTTTTTTTCTCTGCTGGGCCAACCCGTTGGACCTGCTTCTGCTGGGCTGGTGCGTGTGGGCCTGGCCTGCTGGTGTTGGCCTGCTAGGTTGCGCTGGGCCTGGGCTTGGGCTGCTGCTGGTCTGCTAAGAAATGGCCTGCTCTTCTTTTTTTTTTCTTGGGCTTGTTTCTTTTTGTTTTTGTTTTTGTTTTTGTTTTTGTTGTTTTTTTCTTGGGCTGCTGGGTCGGGTCGGGTCGTCAGCCGGGTCAACCGGTTCGGGTCGAGTCAACCTGATTTTAAAAAAAAGATTTTTCTTTTTTTTTCTTTCTTCTTCCTCTTTTTTTCTTCCTTCTTCTTCTTCAAAGTCTAGCCTCCACCGTTGCTTGCTCCGCCGTCGACTGCTGCCGCCGATGCCACGGTGCCGCCGCTGACTCCTCCTTCTTCTCCTTCCTCTTTTCTTTCTCTCTTCTTTTCTTTTTTTCGAAGCTTTTTCTCTCTCTTTTTGCAAGTTTTTTTGAATTTTTTCGTGGGTGTCCTCCCTTTTTTTTTGGGTTAAAAGCCCCTTTTATAGATGATTTTCTCTTCATTTTGCAGGTAGTGGGTGAAGGAGCAGCCACCCATGTTTGTGGCCTGAAAATCTGGGAAGTGGGTGCCCCAAATCACGTAACCTGTCTGAAGGACCAAATCACAAATGCAGCAAAACTTCTGGGGCTAAATGTAATTTTTAGAAAATTTAGGATTAAAATGAAATTTAATGAAAGTTTAGGGGTCTAAGTGAAATTTAAAGAAAGTTTAAGGGTCAAAATGAAATTTAGGAAAAGTTTAGGGGTCAAAATGCAATTTTTATTTAAAAAATTTTTTTTTTTTTTGAAATTTTGAAAATTAAACACAAATTCTAGTCGGACAAAAATTTAGTGCTTACAACTGCCCCTCTTTGCTCATCATTGTGAAACAAGGATAGTGCAAAGACTTAAAAGCACTAAATTTTGTTCAATTGTCCAATCTTTATTCTTTACTCGGCATGTGATCCTGAGCTCAACTCATTTCTCGCAATATGAATTGACTCTTTAAAACTAGACATTAAAAATAGAAATTGAAAATAGCTCAGCACGTAAGCCAATGCTCAACTCACTTCTCGCAATATGAGTTGATTTTTGAAAACAGAATTTGCAAAAGGCTCAACTCACCTCTCGCAATATGAGTTGATTTTTTGAAAAATAGAAAAAGGCTCAACTCACCTCTCGCAATATGAGTTGGTTTTTGAAAAATAGAAATTAAAAGGCTCAACTCACCTCTCGCAATATGAGTTGATTTTTGAAAAACAGAAATTGAAAAGTAGAAATTGAAAATACCTCAGCGTGCCCTGAGGCTCAACTCACCTCTTGCAATATGAGTTGATTTTTTTTTGAAACAATTAAAAAAAAACAGAAATTAAAAACAGAATTTGAAAAGACCTCATCGTGTGGCCTGAGACTCAACTCACCTCTTGCAATATGAGTTGATTTGAAAAGTAGAATTAGTAAAGCAGAAATTGAAAATACCTCAGCGTGCCTTGAGGCTCAACTCACCTCTCGCAATATAAGTTGATTTTTGAAAAGCATAGATTGAAAAAAAACATAAATTGAAAATACCTCAGCATGTGAGCCGAGGCTCAACTCACCTCTTGCAATATGAGTTGATTTTTGAAAAACAAAAATTAAAAGGCTTAACTCACCTCTCGCAATATGAGTCAATTTAAAACATAAACTAAAAATACCTCGGCGTGCCCCGAGGTTAACTCATTTCTCGCAATATGAGTTGATTTTGAAAAACAAAAATTAAAAGGCTTAACTCACCTCTCGCAATATGAGTCAATTTAAAACATAAACTAAAAATACCTCGGCGTGCCCCGAGGCTCAACTCACTTCTCGCAATATGAGTTGATTTTTTTTTTAAAAATTTAAAAATACCTCAACGTGTCTTGAGGCTCAACTCATTTCTCGCAATATGAGTTGATTTTGAAAAACAAAAATTAAAAGGCTTAACTCACCTCTCGCAATATGAGTCAATTTAAAACATAAACTAAAAATACCTCGGCGTGCCCCGAGGCTCAACTCACTTCTCGCAATATGAGTTGATTTTTTTTTAAAAATTTAAAAATACCTCAACGTGTCTTGAGGCTCAACTCATTTCTCGCAATATGAGTTGATTTTGAAAAACAAAAATTAAAAGGCTTAACTCACCTCTCGCAATATGAGTCAATTTAAAACATAAACTAAAAATACCTCGGCGTGCCCCGAGGCTCAACTCACTTCTCGCAATATGAGTTGATTTTTTTAAAAAAAAATTAAAAATACCTCAACGTGTCTTGAGGCTCAACTCATTTCTCGCAATATGAGTTGATTTTGAAAAACAAAAATTAAAAGGCTTAACTCACCTCTCGCAATATGAGTCAATTTAAAACATAAAATAAAAATACCTCAGCGTGCCCCGAGGCTTAACTCACTTCTCGCAATATGAGTTGATTTTTTTAAAAAATTTAAAAATACCTCAACGTGTCTTGAGGCTCAACTCATTTCTCGCAATATGAGTTGATTTTGAAAAACAAAAATTAAAAGGCTTAACTCACCTCTCGCAATATAAGTCAATTTAAAACATAAACTAAAAATACCTCGGCGTGCCCCGAGGCTCAACTCACTTCTCGCAATATGAGTTGATTTTTTTAAAAAATTTAAAAATACCTCAACGTGTCTTGAGGCTCAACTCATTTCTCGCAATATGAGTTGATTTTCCTTGGAAAGCATGAATATTAAACATCAAAATACCAAAACCAGTCCTTTGGTAGAACTCGGGTATCTTTTCCTTTGATTCAGTGCGACTCTCATTCAAGATTTCTTGCTTTACTGGATTACCTGTATATGCCATGCATGATGTCATCATGATATGCACATGTTTGTCTTAAATGCCTTTATGCCTACATGATTATGCAGTGCTCCTTAAGCATATTGGTCGTATGTCATTTTCGCCATGATTGTTGAGGATCTGCGTTCATTGCTTTGATTCTCGACCTTCTCTTCAGGCCTCATACCTATCTTCGAGCTTTACGAGTAATCGACGTTTCTCAGATATCACCCTTTTTGCCCTTGGTTAAACTTTGTTCTTGCTTTGAAGATCTTGCACTTATCAAATTCTTATCCGGGTAATGCTTGACATTTCTTTTGTTTAGAGTATGTCATTTCACTATTTATCATTAAATAAACACATAATGAGATGCATGAAAATGGTCAGGTAGGGACACAAAGGATATCTCATATTCCTTTATTTCAAGTGTGGCAAACAAAGAAAGTTAACCAATGAGAGTAAAAATGTCAAAAAGAAAGAAAAGGTCGTATTCAACGGATACAAATGCTCTAGATATTCAACACATGAACTCTTCCACGTTCCTCAATCAATAATCTTTTCGAGCATGGCTTCTTGCGTAGAAAATTTCGAGCTTTCAGAAGTGCTTCAAATACTGTAGTCTCACTACTTGACCTATCGTTCGACCGCCAGGTTTGTTTCATTAGGACGCCCTCTCGGGTTTTCATCCTAATCTTTTTGTACTAATCAAGACGCCCTTTTCGGGTTTTCACCCTTTTTTTTTAGATGCCCTTTTCGGGTTTTCATCTTAAGCATAATATTTCTTCACCGCATCCGAATTCACCGAATTCGGTAACTCCTTCCCATCCATCTCGGTAAGGATTAAAGCTCCTCCTGAGAATGCCTTTTTTACAACGTATGGTCCTTCCCAATTTGGTGCCCATTTTTCTCGCAGGTCTTTTTGTATTGGGAGAATCTTTCTCAGAACGAGTTCTCCTTCATGGAACTCTCTTGGTCGTACCTTCTTGTCATGGGCTGCGATCATTCTCTTTTGGTACATTTGCCCATGACAAATTGCCCTTAGACGTTTTTCTTCAATGAGGTTCAACTGATCATATCGAGCTCGAACCCATTCTGCTTCTTCTAACTTTGATTCCATCAATACTCGCAGAGAGGGGATCTCAACCTCGATAGGTAGCACAGCTTCCATTCCATAGACTAGAGAGAAAGGAGTTGCTCCCGTAGATGTCCGTACAGATGTGCGATATGCAAACAAAGCAAATGGAAGTTTCTCGTGCCAATCTTTATATGCCTCAGTCATTTTCCCAATGATCCTCTTAATGTTCTTGTTAGCTGCTTCAACAGCCCCGTTCATCTTTGGGCGATAGGGCGAGGAATTATGATGCTTTATTTGGAACTGCTCGCACACTTCTTTCATCATCTTATTGTTCAGATTCGTGGCATTATCTGAGATGATTCTTTCAGGCAAACCATATCGGCAAATGATTTCCTTTTTCAAAAACTTGCACACTGCAGTCTTCGTCACATTGGCAAACGAAGCGACTTCAATCCATTTTGTGAAGTAATCGATAACCACAAAAATGAATCGATGTCCATTTGAAGCTTTTGGAGAAATTGGCCCTATGACATCCATGCCCCACATAGAAAAAGGCCACGGAGAAGTCATGACATGAAGGGGTGAAGGGGCTACATGAATTTTATCGCCGTAGATTTGACATTTGTGGCATTTTCTTGCAAAATTGATGCAGTCACTTTCCATTGTCAGCCAATAATAACCGAGTCTCATGATCTTTCTGGCCATATTGAAACCATTGGCATGCGTTCCGCAAATTCCCTCATGGACCTCTTCAAGTATTTTTCTAATTTCAACATCATCCACACATCTCAAAAGCATCTGATCCTTTCCTCTTTTATACAGGATATCCCCATTAAGAACAAATCCCGCTGTCATTCTTCTAATTGTTCTTTTATCGTTCTCATTCGCTTGTTCGAAATACCTTTGATTATTGATATATTCTAAGATATCATGGAACCAAGGCCGTCCGTCTACTTCTTTCTCAATGCTACAACAGTGTGCAGGGACCTCGTATATGCTCATTTTGAGGGGCATTATTTCTGCTTCTCTACTTGCTTTGAACATTGAAGCCAAAGTGGCTAGGGCATCAGCCAGTTGGTTCTCTTCTCGTGGGAAGTAATGAAAAGTTATTTCTTTGAATTCCTTGATCAATCCAGCCACTAAATCGCTGTACTTAATCAATTTTGAGTCCCTCACTTCCCATTCTCCACGGATTTGGTAAATCACTAGGGCTGAGTCCCCGTACACCTCCAAGATCTTGATGTTTCGTTCGATAGCTGCACGAAGCCCCATGATACAGGCCTCATATTCTGCGATATTATTGGTACAGAAGAAGTTCAGTCTTGCAGTGAACGGATAATGATTCCTGTCTGGTGATACCAAGATTGCTCCAATTCCATGCCCTAAAGCATTTGACGCACCATCAAAGCACATCTTCCATGACTTCTCTTTTGATGACTCGGATTCTATTTCTGTGATGCACATTAAGTCTTCGTCTGGGAAATCGAATCTTAAAGGCTCATATTCCTCTGTCGTTCGAGTTGCTAAGAAGTCAGCTATTGCGCTCCCTTTTATTGACTTCTGACTTACATAGGCGATGTCATATTCCGAAAGGAGGAGCTGCCATCGTGTCATTCTTCCTGATAGTGCCGGCGATTCCATCATGTATTTTATTGGGTCCAGCTTTGAAATTAGTCATGTCGTGTGATACAACATATATTGTCTGAGTCTCCGAGCTACCCAAACCAGAGCGCAACAATATTTCTCAACGGACGAATATTTTACCTCATATTCAGTGAACTTTTTGCTGAGGTAGTAGATCGCCTTTTCTTTCTTTCCTGACTCGTCATGTTGTCCCAGTACGCAACCAATTGAACTTTCGAACACTGTCAGATACAAAATTAATGGTCTTCCCGGAGTTGGCGGTACTAGCACTGGAGGACTGGACAAATATTGTTTTATCTTATCAAAGGTCACTTGGCATTCCTCGTTCCATTCTCCCGGGTTATGTTTTCGAAGAAGCCGAAAGATTGGGTCGCATTGGTTGGTAAGTTGAGCGATAAATCGGGCGATGTAATTTAATCTCCCTAAAAATCCTCTAACTTCCTTTTGCGTGCGCGGAGGTGGTAATTCTTGGATGGCTTTTATTTTATCTGGATCAACTTCGATACCTCTTTCACTGACAATGAAGCCTAGCAACTTTCCCGAGGTAGCCCCGAATGTACATTTGGCTGGATTAAGCTTTAGCTGAAACTTTCTCAGCCTTTCGAACAACTTCTTGAGGTTCATTACATGCTCTTCTTCTACTCGAGATTTAGCAATCATATCGTCGACGTAGACCTCTATTTCTTTATGCATCATGTCATGGAATAACGCCACCATAGCCCTTTGATATGTTGCCCCAGCATTCTTTAACCCGAATGGCATCACCTTGTAGCAGAACGTTCCCCACATTGTTATGAAGGTAGTTTTCTCCATATCCTCAGAAGCCATCTTGATCTGATTATACCCCGAGAATCCATCCATGAAAGAAAACAATAAATGTTTTGCTGTGTTGTCCACCAACGTGTCAATATGTGGCAAAGGAAAATTATCTTTTGGGCTTGCTCGATTTAGGTCACGATAATCCATGCACATTCATACTTTTCCATCTTTCTTTGGTACCGGGACTATGTTAGCCACCCATTCTGGATATTTGGAGGCTTGTAGGAAGCCAGCGTCAAATTGCTTCTTGACTTTCTCTTTTATTTTCAACAGCATTTCGGGCCTCATCCGTCTTAATTTTTGCTGGACGGGCTTAGATTCTGGCTTTAAAGGGAGCTTATGGACCACTAAATCTTCATCTAGCCCTGGCATGTCCTGGTACGACCACGCGAAAATATCTTTGTATTCGCGGAGTAAAGTGATCAAACTACACCTGGTACTTTCTGAAATAGAAGTCCCAATCTTCACTTATTGTTTCCTCTCTTCAGTGCTCAAATTTATTGTTTCTACAGATTCTTCATGAGGCAGAACCTGTTTATCCTCTTGTTTCACCATTCTTAACAATTCAGGAGACGAGACATAATCTTCAGCATTTTCTTCGACTTCAAATTCTCTTAAGCAAACAGCCTTCTCAACATTAATTTCAAGATTCGTAACGGGCTTATTCATGTCGTCAATATCTGAGCACCTGAAAGTTGAATGGAAAAGGAAGCTATCGGGGGACATCCAAGTATTGGAAACAACAAACAAAATGTTATGTCATGGCAATGAGGCAAATGTAAGGATAGGCTATGAAATGAGAAAATGATTATGAAATTAATGATAATGCGAAAAATCATGACAAAATACATCTTCATTGAAATTCATTTAAATGATAAAGAGCGAATGCAAACTCTTACAAAAGAACTCTATTATATCTAAGGACACAATAGAAGGTTGATGTTTGGCATTACTCTGAAGGCTTATAAACTACAAGAAGCTCCTCAGCAATCCAATTGTTCAACATGAAACCAGGAGGGCAAGGGCGTATCCTCGAGACATCTTTACTTGCACCAGCTTCTTTGTCAATGACATTTATACTGACATTCTGAAAATCCCTTTCAATTAATCCCAGCATGTTTCGTGGATCATCTTGTCCAGGGTACATCATTCCCGCAGATGTAAATGTTTTTGACAAAGGAGGGTACTCTATTGGTTCCCATTCTGGTTCTCGGCCCAAAGTTCTTGCAATTCTTCTCTCTTGATCCTTCTTCCACTGTCTTCTTCTTTAGCGCATGTCAGGCTGGAACCCCAAACCGTATCGGGCCTTGTGGTGCACTGGTTTTAGAGCCCTGACTATTCCTTGCAGATATCTCCCTAAACCTCTTCTCACTCGAGCTCCCCTTCCTACAGTCAACTTGACACCCATTCTAGTATTTCTCGACAATTTAGGCACGGGAATTTTGTTTCCCTCAGTGAAGAATGTGGCATTGACGAATTCAAGGGATCGGAAGGAACATTCCACTACGTCCTTGCTCACTTCAAGGTATGGCGCATCAGCAGAGATAGATGCGACAATGTCTTCTTCTCCCTCGACAGTGACCAAACAGCCATCCATGATAAATTTCACCTTTTGATGGAGGGATGATGGAACCGCTCCAGCAGAATGGATCCAGGGTCTTCCCAAAAGGCAGTTATATGAGGATGTAATGTCCATGACTTGGAACTCGACATCATATATGTAGGGACCCACTTCCAGAGGGATCTCAATTTTTTCCATGACTTCACGCCTTGTCCTGTCGAATGCCCTTACCGTAGAATGACAAGGCCTTAAATGGGACAGATCCATCGAAATTCTGGAAAGCGTGGCCAAAGGCATAACGTTGAGTGCCGAACCATTATCGATGAGCACGTTCGGTATTATGTAGCCCTTGCAACGGGTTGTGATATGCAATGCTTTCACTGAGCCTCTACCATTGGGCGGTATTTCATCATCACTAAAAGAAATGAAATTATCCGCATTCAAGTTGTTCATCCACCTATCCAGTTTTTCAATGGATACATTGTTTGCCACATAAGCTTGATTTAACACTTTCAGCAGAGCGTTTCGGTGTGGTTCTGAGTTCAACAGCAGAGATAATACCGAGATTCGCGCTGGCTACTTACTCAATTATTCTACCACGTTGTACTCACTGTGCTTGATAAATTTTAAGAATTCCTGTGCTTCCTCCTCGTCCACAGGATTTTTAGCTTCTTGTTCAGGCGCAGTTTCATGCTCATCATCAGTCACATGTATCGGTGTTTTTCTTTTCTGTTTCAAGTCATTGTTCTTCTTTATCTCCTTCGAATAACATCTTCCACTACGAGTGAAATGACCTAATTCCCCGACGCTTCCAGTCATGGATTTGGGTTTTTCATCTTCAGGTGTGACGATATTAACGTCATATTTCCATGGTACTGCTTTATTGTCCTTGTAAGGGAAAGAAGATGGTACTTCGATTATCATTTTTAGTTTCACCGGCTCTTTCGTCGCATCGTAATAAATTACTAACGGTTGATCAGCGCTATAAGGGGGACCTGATGACTGGCTATCAGAGGCGCATACTTCTCTTTCATTGGTCTCTTCCCTTTTGTTAAGGATCTTAATCTCCTTATTATCCATCCGGTCTTGAAGCAACCTTTTAAATTCCTCACACGACTGAATGGCGTGTCCCACAATTCCATGGAAATTGCAAAAACTTTGACCTTCTTCTCCGATAATTCTATCGGGGTGACAAAGCAATCCTTTCTTAACCAGTACCTCCCAGATTTTCTGCAGAGGCGTCCTTATTTCCGAAACACATCTTCTGACTTTCCATTCTTCCACTTTCCCCACTATGCTCACATCCTTTTCGATATGGTTAGGGAATGGGTTCCCAGTTGCATTACTGGCACTATCGAATCGTAGGATACCTGCATCAATGAGTCCTTGAACTCTTCTCTTAAAGGCTAGGCAGTTTTTCATGGAATGTCCCTGGTTTCCCGTATGGTATGCACAACTAGCAAATTGTATGTTTTAACCTCAGCGAACGAGTATGGAATATGCAATGAATGAATGAATGCATGAATGTCAAATGACTGTTAGTCATGAAAGAAATGCAAGAAATTGGTGTTGATTTCAAGATAGCCCCTATTTAGGCATTTCCTTAATCAAAAGAGTCTATTACACAATGTTTCGGTCACTCGTGTAATTGACTCCTCTATCAGAAACCCCTTTTTGGCAACCAATCTCTAATCAACCCTTTCCTAACAAGATGTATATGATGCATGATGAAAAATAGAAATACAGACAAACAACATTGGTTAGCAAAACACATATGATCAGAGAAAAATTGTGGAAAATCTAACAAATTAAGCTACTTGGTCCAATGGACTCGATTCCCTTGCATAGAAAGCGAAAGTGCAAAAGGTAAGAGGCGTTCCTCCCGTGCACTTATTTTGGTGACTACTAAACGGACGGAGGTTCAGCATGGCTCTAGTTAGGTGGCTCGTATGGTTCATTATATGCGGTTTTGGTTCTAGATAGGTACTCGAATTGCCCGTACTATCATCTACTAATATTAACACGGAGCCTCGGTCATAGCCTATCACAGGCTCACGAGTTCAATTCGAGGGGTTACATTTACTTATGCCTATGCGGAGGGACAAGTTAACTCACGAAAGCATAAATCATATGTAACCCGAAAGTATTCACTAGCCTGTGCGGAGGGACGAGTTAACTCACGAAGGCGTAGCATTTACTTTCACTTAAACGGACGGAGCCCGGGTAGAGAGCTCATGTTATGCGAAAATGCAAGTGCACGGTGTGTGGGGAACAACTCATAAACCTTTACGTTTCACTTAAAGAAACTAAACCAAAATTAAAACCATAAAAAATTAAAAACTGAAAAACAACCAAATAAGCAAGTTAGAAGAAATATTTACAGCACGATACAAATGCATGAATTTTGAAAACGAGATTTTCGGATCACGACCAAATATTTACTTTGAACAAGGAAATTTGAAAATTTTGAACAAGGAAATCTGAACAATAAGATGATGAAAGAAGTGTGCGAGCAGTTCTAAATAAAACATCATAATTCCTCGCCCTATCGCCCAAAGATGAACGGGGCTGTTGAAGCAGCTAACAAGAACATTAAGAGGATCATTGGGAAAATGACTGAGACATATAAAGATTGGCACGAGAAACTTCCATTTGCTTTGTTTGCATATCGCACATCTGTGCGAACATCTACGGGAGCAACTCCTTTCTCTCTAGTCTATGGAATGGAAGCTGTGCTACCTATCGAGGTTGAGATCCCCTCTCTGCGAGTATTGATGGAATCAAAGTTAGAAGAAGCAGAATGGGTTCGAGCTCGATATGATCAGTTGAACCTCATTGAAGAAAAACGTCTAAGGGCAATTTGTCATGGGCAAATGTACCAAAAGAGAATGATCGCAGCCCATGACAAGAAGGTACGACCAAGAGAGTTCCATGAAGGAGAACTCGTTCTGAGAAAGATTCTCCCAATACAAAAAGACCTGCGAGGAAAATGGGCACCAAATTGGGAAGGACCATGCGTTGTAAAAAAGGCATTCTCAGGAGGAGCTTTAATCCTTACCGAGATGGATGGGAAGGAGTTACCGAATCCGGTGAATTCGGATGCGGTGAAGAAATATTATGCTTAAGATGAAAACCCGAAAAGGGCATCTAAAAAAAAGGGCGAAAACCCGAAAAGGGCGTCTTGATTAGTACAAAAAGATTAGGATGAAAACCCGAGAGGGCGTCCTAATGAAACAAACCTGGCGGTCAAACGATAGGTCAAGTAGTGAGACTACAGTATTTGAAGCACTTCTGAAAGCTCGAAATTTTCTACGCAAGAAGCCATGCTCGAAAAGATTATTGATTGAGGAACGTGGAAGAGTTCATGTGTTGAATATCTAGAGCATTTGTATCCGTTGAATACGACCTTTTCTTTCTTTTTGACATTTTTACTCTCATTGGTTAACTTTCTTTGTTTGCCACACTTGAAATAAAGGAATATGAGATATCCTTTGTGTCCCTACCTGACCATTTTCATGCATCTCATTATGTGTTTATTTAATGATAAATAGTGAAATGACATACTCTAAACAAAAGAAATGTCAAGCATTACCCGGATAAGAATTTGATAAGTGCAAGATCTTCAAAGCAAGAACAAAGTTTAACCAAGGGCAAAAAAGGTGATATCTGAGAAACGTCGATTACTCGTAAAGCTCGAAGATAGGTATGAGGCCTGAAGAGAAGGTCGAGAATCAAAGCAATGAACGCAGATCCTCAACAATCATGGCGAAAATGACATACGACCAATATGCTTAAGGAGCACTGCATAATCATGTAGGCATAAAGGCATTTAAGACAAACATGTGCATATCATGATGACATCATGCATGGCATATACAGGTAATCCAGTAAAGCAAGAAATCTTGAATGAGAGTCGCACTGAATCAAAGGAAAAGATACCCGAGTTCTACCAAAGGACTGGTTTTGGTATTTTGATGTTTAATATTCATGCTTTCCAAGGAAAATCAACTCATATTGCGAGAAATGAGTTGAGCCTCAAGACACGTTGAGGTATTTTTAAATTTTTAAAAAAATCAACTCATATTACGAGAAGTGAGTTGAGCCTCGGGGCACGCCGAGGTATTTTTAGTTTATGTTTTAAATTGACTCATATTGCGAGAGGTGAGTTAAGCCTTTTAATTTTTGTTTTTCAAAATCAACTCATATTGCGAGAAATGAGTTGAGCCTCAAGACACGTTGAGGTATTTTTAAATTTTTAAAAAAATCAACTCATATTGCGAGAAGTGAGTTGAGCCTCGTGGCACGCCGAGGTATTTTTAGTTTATGTTTTAAATTGACTCATATTGCGAGAGGTGAGTTAAGCCTTTTAATTTTTGTTTTTCAAAATCAACTCATATTGCGAGAAATGAGTGGAGCCTCAAGACACGTTGAGGTATTTTTAAATTTTTTAAAAAATCAACTCATATTGCGAGAAGTGAGTTGAGCCTCGGGGCACGCCGAGGTATTTTTAGTTTATGTTTTAAATTGACTCATATTGCGAGAGGTGAGTTAAGCCTTTTAATTTTTGTTTTTCAAAATCAACTCATATTGCGAGAAATGAGTTGAGCCTTAAGACACGTTGAGGTATTTTTAAATTTTTTAAAAAAATCAACTCATATTGCGAGAAGTGAGTTGAGCCTCGGGGCACGCCGAGGTATTTTTAGTTTATGTTTTAAATTGACTCATATTGCGAGAGGTGAGTTAAGCCTTTTAATTTTTGTTTTTCAAAATCAACTCATATTGCGAGAAATGAGTTGAGCCTCAAGACACGTTGAGGTATTTTTAAATTTTTTAAAAAAATCAACTCATATTGCGAGAAGTGAGTTGAGCCTCGGGGCACGCCGAGGTATTTTTAGTTTATGTTTTAAATTGACTCATATTGCGAGAGGTGAGTTAAGCCTTTTAATTTTTGTTTTTCAAAATCAACTCATATTGCGAGAAATGAGTTGAGCCTCAAGACACGTTGAGGTATTTTTAAATTTTTTAAAAAAATCAACTCATATTGCGAGAAGTGAGTTGAGCCTCGGGGCACGCCGAGGTATTTTTAGTTTATGTTTTAAATTGACTCATATTGCGAGAGGTGAGTTAAGCCTTTTAATTTTTGTTTTTCAAAATCAACTCATATTGCGAGAAATGAGTTGAGCCTCAAGACACGTTGAGGTATTTTTAATTTTTTTTTAAAAAAAATCAACTCATATTGCGAGAAATGAGTTGAGCCTCGGGGCACGCCGAGGTATTTTTAGTTTATGTTTTAAATTGACTCATATTGCGAGAGGTGAGTTAAGCCTTTTAATTTTTGTTTTTCAAAAATCAACTCATATTGCAAGAGGTGAGTTGAGCCTCGGCTCACATGCTGAGGTATTTTCAATTTATGTTTTTTTCAATCTATGCTTTTCAAAAATCAACTTATATTGCGAGAGGTGAGTTGAGCCTCAAGGCACGCTGAGGTATTTTCAATTTCTGCTTTACTAATTCTACTTTTCAAATCAACTCATATTGCAAGAGGTGAGTTGAGTCTCAGGCCACACGCTGAGGTCTTTTCAAATTCTGTTTTTAATTTCTGTTTTTTTAATTTCAGTGTTTCAAAAAAAAATCAACTCATATTGCAAGAGGTGAGTTGAGCCTCAGGGCACGCTGAGGTATTTTCAATTTCTACTTTTCAATTTCTGTTTTTCAAAAATCAACTCATATTGCGAGAGGTGAGTTGAGCCTCAGGGCACGCTGAGGTATTTTCAATTTCTACTTTTCAATTTCTGTTTTTCAAAAATCAACTCATATTGCGAGAGGTGAGTTGAGCCTTTTAATTTCTATTTTTCAAAAACCAACTCATATTGCGAGAGGTGAGTTGAGCCTTTTTCTATTTTTCAAAAAATCAACTCATATTGCAAGAGGTGAGTTGAGCCTTTTGCAAATTCTGTTTTCAAAAATCAACTCATATTGCGAGAAGTGAGTTGAGCCTTGGCTCACGTGCTGAGCTATTTTCAATTTCTATTTTTAATGTCTAGTTTTAAAGAGTCAATTCATATTGCGAGAAATGAATTGAGCTCAGGATCACATGCCGAGTAAAGAATAAAGATTGGACAATTGAACAAAATTTAGTGCTTTTAAGTCTTTGCACTATCCTTGTTTCACAATGATGAGCAAAGAGGGGTAGTTGTAAGCACCAAATTTTTGTCCGACTAGAATTTGTGTTTAATTTTCAAAATTTCAAAAAAAAATTTAAAAAAATAAAAATTGCATTTTGACCCCTAAACTTTTCCTAAATTTCATTTTGACCCTTAAACTTTCTTTAAATTTCACTTAGACCCCTAAACTTTCATTAAATTTCATTTTAATCCTAAATTTTCTAAAAATTACATTTAGCCCCAGAAGTTTTGCTGCATTTGTGATTTGGTCCTTCAGACAGGTTACGTGATTTGGGGCACCCACTTCCCAGATTTTCAGGCCACAAACATGGGTGGCTGCTCCTTCTTCACCTACCACCTGCAAAAAGGAAGCAAATATCAACTATAAAATGGGTTTAAAACCCCAAAATCAAACCCCACACCCACGAAAAAAATCAAAAAAACTTGCAAAAAGAGAGAGAAAAAGCTTCGAAAAAAAGAAAAGAAGAGAGAAAGAAAAGAGGAAGGAGAAGAAGGAGGAGTCGGCGGTGGCACTGTGGCGTCGGCGGCAGCAGTCGACGGCGGAGCAAGCAACGGTGGAGGCTAGACTTTGAAGAAGAAGAAGGAAGAAGAAGGAAGAAGAAAAGAGGAAGAAGAAAGAAAAAAAAAGAAAAATCCTTTTTTTTAAAATCAGGTTAACCCGACCCAAACCGGTCGACCCGACTGACGACCCGACCCGACCCAGCAGCCCAAGAAAAAAACAACAAAAACAAAAAAAAGAAACAAGCCCAAGAAAAAAAAAGAAGAGCAGGCCATTTCTTAGCAGACCAGCAGTAGCCCAAGCCCAGGCCCAGCGCAGCCTAGCAGGCCAGCACCAGCAGGCCAGGCCCGCACGCACCAGCCCAGCAGAAGCAGGTCCAACGGGTTGGCCCAGCAGAGAAAAAAAAAGAAAAGAAAAAGAAAAAAAGAGAAGGAAAAAAGAAGGAAAAAAAGAAAAAGAAAAAAGAGGTTCAATTCGTGTAACCCGTTCGACGAAGCTCGTGTTTCGGTAGCTTTTCGGTAATTTCGTTTATTTTATTTTTAATTTAATGCTCGTATTTTTATGTTATTTCGTTTTAATATTATTAGCATTTTATGCATTTTTATATTTATATTTTAAATTTAATTTAATTTTTATTTTATTTTATTTTAAATAATTTTAATAAATAAGGCAACGAATCGATTTAACATAAAATCGTTGATTTCATCGCTATGTTGGGTGAATATCACCGGTTTGCGTTAAACTCGATACGCCCTTTTAAAAATAAAAAAATATTCAAAAAAATTGTATTTCAAAAAAAAAATCCTCGGGTTTCGAAATTTTCGTGTCTTCAAAAAAATTTCTCGTGTTTTTCAAAAATAAGGTAACAAATCGATTTGACACTAATTCGTTTATTTCATTGCTATGTTGAGTGAATATCATCAATTAGTGTTAAATACGATACGTGCTTAATAAAAAAATCGGAAAATTTTTCGTGTTTTCAAAAATTCCAGTGTTGCAAAAATTTTCATGTTTTTCAAAAATTCTCGTGTTTTCAAAAAAATTCCAATTTTCAAAATTTTTCGTGTTTTCTAAAAACTTCTGTGTTTCAAAAATTTTCGTGTTTCTAAAATTTTCGTATTTCAAAAATTTTCTTGTTTTCAAATTTTTCGTATTTAAAAAATCCTCGTGTTTTCAAAATTCCAATGTTTCAAAATTTTTCGTGTTTCAAAAAAAATTCCCGTTTTTCAAAAACTTTCTCGTTTTAAGAAATTGACCGTGTTTCATAAATTTTCGTGTTTCAAAGAAATCTTGTGTTTCAAAATTTTCGTGTTTTTTTAAAAATTTGTGTTTCTAAAATTCTTGTATTTTAAAAAATTCGTGTTTAAAAAAAAGGAAAAAGTTGTTATGCTCTAAAATTATCGTGTTTCAATCGGATCACGACTAATATTAAATTGAACTCGTATTTTTGAAAATGAAGACAACGCGCGTTTAACGAGATATCAATTTTGGGCGTTGCGAGGGTGCTAATACCTTCCTCACGCGTAACCGACTCCCGGACCCTAATTTTCTCTGGATTTTTACGTGGACCTAAAATTACCTCTTTTTTAGAAAAAGTTTAAAAATAAATTTTTCTTCTAAAAAAGAATTTTGTAGGTGTCCGATCACACCTAGAAAAAATATCGGTGGCGACTCCTTTTTCAAATAAAATCGAGATTCAGTTTTCAAATTTACAATAATTACTTCGACTAGCGCCCGTGCCGAAATTTTTAGGTCGCTACAGCTAAAGTAAATGGATAAGTGGTAGTGTATTTATATCAGGACGATGTTTTTATTCAAGCTAAAGTGATATTTTCATTGCAAAATTGAGAATTTCATAAATGTGTTATTGAATGGTATAATCAATAAACATTGAGTTAAATGGTAAATACGTATTAGTGTTGAACTTGATGTCATTGAATTGTACGTGAATTAAATGGAAATTGCTAGTGATATGATCTAAATCGTGAGCATGAGAAATCGCGAATTGAAGGAAATGGAAATGAAGCATTGAATTGCATGAGTATGTATCGGGTCTCGTAAGCCCTAATTATTATGATTATAACATTTTGATGGTATACTGTGAAAAGTTATAGAAGCATGTTAATTATTTTGAAAGTTTTAATTTAGATGAAATTTTATAACTCGGTTAAATACGTTTACAAGTGCATGTGTTTTGGTAATGTCTCATACCCTATTCCGGTATTGAATACGGGTAAGCGGTGTTACAACCAGAATATGGTCGGAGGGGAAAGGGTTGAGAGCATTTTAGTGTTTTTTTTAAAGAAGAAAAAAATGAAGGTTTTAGGAAAAATTTTTTGATTTAAATAAGAAAGAAAATGGCGTCATTTTAGGTTAGAGACCCAGGCGCCAAAACGATGCCGTTTAGGGCCTATCCGCGCGCGACCCGACCTGCTCTAGGGGGTCCACGTGTTTTTGCCTTTTGGGTTATTTATAGCCCTTGCCCTTCCGCATTTATGTTCCTTTTAATTTAGTCCCTTTGATTTATTTTTTATTTTTTATTTAATTTAACCACATAATTTTTTTTTGTTTCTCAATCAGGTCCCTAGCTCACTGACACACTGGAAAGTGGACACGTGTCTAAGGATTGGTTTATTTACCCATGTGGCCCTCCGCCCTTTCGCGCCCTTTCATTTTGGTCCTTCTTTGTTTATTTTATTATAGTTTTTACCTTTAATTTCATTTTTTGTCTTGATTTAGTCCCAAATCTGCTTGGTTTTAATTTATTTTTGAATTTGTTATTCATTTATTTATTTTAAACCTTTTTCTTATATATTATTTATTTTAAATTATTTTATTATTATTTATTTCTAGTTTTCCATATGTCATTTATTTTAAACTATTTCAAACTATTATCTATTTTTTGTATATATTATTTATTTTTAAACTATTATATATATTATTTATTTTGAATTGTTTTTATATACCTCATTTATTTTTTAAACTGTTTTGTATATTAGTTATTTCAAACTTCTTTTTGCATTTTATTTATTTTAAATTTTTTATATATTATTTTAAATTGTCTCATATGTTATTTATTTTAAATTGCTTTGTGTATTATTTATTTTAATTTGTTTTACATATTATTTACTTTAAATTGTTTTATACTATTTACTTCAAATTATTCTATATATTTTTTTTCGTTTTCTTTGATTGTTAATATTCATATTAAAGTGACATGCTTCATGTGATTATTGTCATCATGTATACTGTAATTCGTTTATTCGTGTTTTCATATTATTGTCACTCATTAATGTAACATTTTATTCACAAATCGTTATTCCATGTTCTATATTATCATACCATTTCATTTTATCACTTCAAAAGTCACGTTTAATTTTTTTTATATACCCATAATAAACCATTCTATTTTATCCCTAATAAAATAAATGCACCTCGTTCAAGTATTGTACTCGCTATTATTCAAAAAAAAAAGAAAATTTTTAAAATAAGGTAATATTTCGAGTTTTGGAGATTCAAGAAATCGTACCCTAACTTACGGGGTTTCGATTTTCTTGTTGAACCTAAACAACCGAATATCCTTTTTGAGATTAAAATACATAAGTTTTGAATAAAAATAAAGGCAAGCTCATTCTCAAAGGTTCAATGTGTTGTGTCCTAACGTAGGGGATGTGACATTTTGCTATCACGAGACGAGAGGGTCTTTAATATTTATTTCGATTTATTCAAGCATTTTTTTTTAAAATAACATTAATAAAAAAGGGATCGTATTTTAAATTTCCTTTCAAAATTTCGACTTTCGACATTAAGACATTAAATAATCAATTAGGTACCAATTTTGGGTGTTACGAGGGTGCTAATCCTTCCTCGTACGTAACCGAGTCCCAAATCCGTTTTTCTAAATTTCGTAGACCAAAATTGTTATTTTAATAAATTAAATCGTTTCGAGGTGACCCGATCACATCTCATAAAAATGATCGGTGGCGACTCCCTTTTCGTTTTCAAATAAAAAGTCGACCCTTTTAAAAAATATGATTTCGACAGAGTATAACTTATCTAATCCTAATATTTTAGTTTACTTATTTTCTGAAATTAGTATTTATATTTTAATATTTCTTAACTTTAAATTCTTTTTTTCTTTTTTGCTGAATTACAATAACAATGCAAAGCTCGAACAATAAACGTGATTAGCACGACTCGAACTCATGCCACATCTGAGGCGGTGAACACCCTACCATCAAGCCATCACATGAGGTTTAACTTTAAATTCTTTTTATTTTCAGAATTTGTGAAGTCTCATTAGCTCGTGACGTTAAAAATAATGACATGAAGGCATAACATCATCAACGACAAATTAGAATAATTAAGGAATTGCTACTTAATTATCAAATGTTATAATATCGTCACTCACATTGTTAAGGTGTAATATGTTAATCACTCCTTAGATAGATGTTGTTCCCCCTTAATGTAGATAATTAAGTTAGAGTTAATATCTAATTTGGCCGTAGTTAAAATATTCAATTTGATACTTTACAATTTTTTAATAATATTTTTATAAACTATTTAAAAATTCTAAAAAAATCTGAAAATTCATACTTTATTTTCTAAAATTTTAAATTATAGTTATATAAAAAAATAAAAATTATACGACCAGAAAAAACGTTTATGAAGCTATTTATAATAATTGTATCCTCCATAATATTTTTAGCTTTTTCTCTCGATAATATTTTTTAAAAATAAGTATAATTTAATTAAAAATTATTAGTTAAAATATTTATATTTATATTAAAATAAAGTGAGTAATTAAATATAATTTTAATCATAAAATATAAAAATATATTATAATTTAATTTAATTTATAATTATTAATTAAAAATTTTAACATAAAAAAATTGTCTTAATTTTTTTTTAAAATATGTGCTAATTTTATTGATGTAAAATAAAATTATTACTTGAATAAATCATTAATAGCATTAATAAGTTAGAATTATATAAAAAGAAAGAACAAAATGTTAAAATAATGGTTCTTCAAGGAGTCAATATCGATATTATCTTCTTCTTCTTTTTGTATAAAAAACCATAGTATCTTTTTTTTACTTTTCTATAAGTTATTTAAACTATGTGAAGCAAGCACTTTTAAAATTGGTTTACTGTCTGGTGTATGTGAAAAATGACTTGTGGATTTGTTTTGAAAAGAAACTCAAATTTTAAATTTATTTTTTAACAACTATTATTATTAAATGTGTTTATTGATTTAATGTAAATATCTTTCGTATTTATCTTGAACAATTATTATAATTGTTATTTTACCTATTTTTTTATTTTTTCTAATTAAAATTACTGTTTACTTTCTTATATAGTGCCAAATTATCTATTATTTAAAAATTAAGATTAAAAATATGCAATTTAAAAAGTAATTAAAAATTAAATGCGTAAAATTATTGTATCTCGTGACATGTATGTAAGGCGTCAATATGCTAAGTTGATTATTATTTAATAATTGAGTTCTGATGTAATGTTAGAAGTTTTAAATGAACACGTATAATAAGCTTGATGTGTTTGAAGTTTATCCATCTTTGCATTCATAGAATTACCTCTTCACTTGAAGAAGGTTTTAAAGTCCATCAGGTTTGCTCTTTTATGGTGTCTTTGAACTATGATTTAATAAGTTTTGTGAAGACACTAGCCAAATTGAGATACTTAAGTATGCTTTTTTCAGTTGTTTTTGGTGTTTTATATTCAGTTTTTTAGTTTTATAAATGTAGAATTTCATATTCAACTCTTAGATATCAAAATATGGGAATTTCAAGAAAATTTTTGTGTTTAGTGTAGAGATATTAATGCTTGGAGCTTGTAATATCGCAAACAAATTAAACAAAATATAAAAATTTATAATACAGGACCTTGTATCGATATAATTGGGAACTTGTACCAACATTATACTATCTAATCAAGGTCTTTGTACTATTTTAAACCATTTTAACGTTATCAGTTCCGTTTTGAATTTGATCACCCTAAACACTTAAAAACCGATTTAAAATTGAATCTATCTATTTTTAAGATTTTATAAAAAAATGTTTTAAAATTTAAAATTTAATCTAATTTATTACTTAATGTGCCTACAATGTTTCGAGCTTTTTCGACTTTTCGAGATTTGGGGTCAGTTCTTCATTGCTTTTGAGAAGTGCTTTTGAAAAGTTTGTTTTAAAATTTGAGTGTTTAGTATTGCTCTCAAAAAGTACTTTTGAGAAATAAAATGTTCATTTTAGACATGTTATTATCAAGTAACAAATATGTATTTAAATAATATTTAAATTAGTTAATATTATTATATTTTAGTAAGAATATAAAAAATTATTATAACTTGTTAATATTTTAATATATGAAATATAAATTTTAAATATTTTTAAGCAATAAATATTAATTATTTATAAATTTTAATTAGAATATGTAAACTACATTTTAAATATTTAAATATAACCATTAAATATTTGTAATTAGTATTTTAAAATTTTTTTTTATTTTTAATTAATGATTTTAACACAATTGTAATTAAGCACCAAGAAAAAAAAAAGAAAAATACTATGTTATTTGAGGGGTGAAAAAGTAATTAAGCACCAAAAGTTCTTTTGGGAGAAAAAACTAAAATTTTTAGCTTCTCCTTTTCAGCTCCTTTTCAGAAGTGTTTTTCAAAAGCACCTTTGAAAAGCTAAAAATTTCAGCCAAAAACAACTTGTTTGTTCTTCGCAGCTTTTCTTTCAAAAGTACTTTTGGAGTCAGAAGTGCTTTTTTTAAGCAATGAATAACTGACCCTTGATGTGAGTTACGAAAACCTCCTACCCACCTCGATTCATTTTTAAATGCTTTTAACTTGTAAATATTTCGGTCATATCTCTCATTCGTGTCAACTATCGGAACAAAAGGAGGTTTTTTACAAAAATATTATAAAAAAAAATAAAAAATAACCAAAATATTATAACTTTTTTTTATTTACCAAAATATATTTTTTTATTTACCAAAATATATAAAAAAAACAAAAAAAACTGCAAAAAAAACTCTGCACCGATTTGACGGCACCTTGGTCACGCCAAAACGATTGGCGGCACCAAAGGTGCCAAAACGATTGGCGGCACCAATGGTGCCAAAGGCATTGGCGGCATTACTCGTGTTATAAACACGACCTCCGTTCAGCTGAAGGGAGAAAAATCAGAAGAAAAAGAAAGAAGAAGAGGAGGTGTTGCGGAAAAGAAGAGAAAAAGAGAGAAAGAGAAGAGAAAAAGAAGGTATTTTTTTAAAAATAATTGATTATATTGTTGTTATTGTTTTGCAAATTTTGTAATATTTTTTGTTTTAGTTTAGTTATTAAGATTAATAAAACTCAAATTGATCGTTTTAGTTAGTATTATTATTGTTGTTGTTGTTGTTGTTGTTGTTGTTGTTGTTAGTATTAAGATGTTATTAATGTATTAAGATGTAACTTAGTAGTATTATTGTTAGTAAAAAACTAGTATTATTATTATGTGTTCTTGTAGGTGAGCCGAATTTGGGGTGCATTTAATTAAGATTCATGCACATCAGGTTCAATGAATTGGTAGGTACATGCATGGACGGCATTGAAGATAATACATGCATGGACGGCAATGAAGATGCTTCAATGAAGGTGCATTGTGACTGATCACATGGAAGCTCAAATTCATGTCATGTCCATTCTTTAAAGATGAAGATTGTGGCTGTTCAATTCTGCTCATACATGAATTAAACAAGAGGAACGAATCTATCCATTCATGCACTCCAAAGGGAATTGTACGGGTTTTAATGTCATGCCTTGAATCTCCAAGATACATGCTTCAAGTTCATGAATAATTAGCTCATTAATTCAGCCTATGTACCAGCACATACATTCATCGAAAGTAGGGGCTAAATCAGTTAAATGCCAATTGCCCATTTATGTGCTCAATATGCCATTAAGATTCAATTAAAGGATATGCATGGCACCTTCACCTTCAAGATCGTCCAAGGGGGGCATTGACACATAAATTCAACACATTGAATGACTAATGTGCATGCACAAAGGGGGGAACGAATTTAGAAGGTACATGCTACCATTCATGAACCAGCCCATCATTAAAGCTTCAATTAAGAGAGATGCATGTCTCATGTACTTAGCATTCGACCAAGGGGGTTGGATATGAATTGAAGATGCACATTCATGGAAAAAGGAAGCTTTCTTATTGGTTAAGCATGCATGAACCGGTTCTGGGAAGAAACATGATTAGTCAACCATGCATGAACTTACACTATCCATGAACATATATTTAATGCTTGAACTGTGAACATTTTTATTATTGTGTGAACACATAGATGCCAAATTTGAGTAGTCATCTTTGTGTTTATAAATAGCCTTCTTGTAAACATTTTGGGGTTAGACTTTTGAACCTCTGATAAACGTTTATAACATTTTGTGAGTTTTCAACTCTTTTATTTCGTTTTATACTCAAGCTGACTTATCTAGCATAGCAAGTGGCGTCTACCTTATTTCTTTGATCTTATCACTCAACCCTAAGTGTGGCGTTCACCCCAATTATACCTTTGGTTCTTACTTTACTAAGTAACAAGTCAAGGTTCTATCCTATCTGTAACACCCCTTACCCCAAACCGTCGCTGGAATAGGGTTACGAGGCATTACCGGACCTATCAGGCAACTTACTAATAATTTATAATTAAAATAATGTTCATAGTATAATCTAATAATTAAATTCCTATAATGGACTCTCGAAGCCCAAAACATATATTAAAATTAGAACGGAACTTGTTCGAGTATTCTAAATTTTTTTTTAAATTTCGACAGTATTTCTACTTATTTTTAAATAAAACCCCCTGCAAATTTCAAAACACAACCAACCCAATTCCAGTATTTCAACCAAGGCATCTATATACTTAAATATATTTAAATCTTACTTGACATAATGTCTTAATAACTTAATTAATAAAAACCCTATTATCATTTTTAATTAGCTCGTAAAACTATTCAAACCATTTTAGTTCACTATTAATGCCATAAACAATTTTTATCATTTCACCACTTAAATCATCAAATCACCTAATAACTTACTTTACAATAAAATTATATAACATACCAAAATAACCATTATAATCCTTATGTACATGCCACTTTCACTTAAGGAAGAATACATCACCAAAATCTTTATGCTGGAGTCGGGATTGATTTGGATGCTGAACCGGAACCTTTGACTTCTATCGACCTGTGCACGGAAACAACCGTACGCTGAGTATTTGAACTCAGTGGTATTACCATAATTCAAATTATAACAATAACAATAAACATAATCATCAAACATATCATGCACAAATCATACATACAAGTTTAAATTCAAATTTCATAATACAACAATAACAATTTATCAATTAATTCATATATCCACAATTTGAGCTTTGAACACATCATGAACATTAAGTTCATTCCTCAATCTCGTATCACATTTCAATTCACAATTTGACTTTTTCATCTCATTTCAGTAGCTCGATTAACCAAACTCATTCGATTTATCATTTCATTATTTACCCCTATTAACAAAACTCGGACTTTGGCGGATACACGGATCCAACCAAACACTCCAATATGGCACCCAATGCCTCATCGGATAGTTCGAAGCAATAGTTGACACCCAGTGTCTCATCGGCAAAGCCGAAGAAAGTTGGTACCCAGTACCTCATCGAATATATCCGAAGAATTATAGTGACACCCAGTCTCATCGACTCGAGGTCGAAGTATCCCTGAACTATTCCAATCCTATGGCATGCCAACTATATCCGACTCAGCCCAACTAGTTAATAGGGTCTTCAAATTCACATTTCAATTCAATTTCACTTTTTTACTTTCAATCACAATTTGATTCAAATTCACTTTTCCAGTCTGACATCAATATTCAATTCAATTCCACACATAAATTCATCATTCAATTAAATTTCTTTCAACTTAATAATAATACTTACCTCATATTCACTTACTATACATATAAATTTAAATATAGCATTTAATAATAAATAATTTGAATTATAAAAATACAAACCGTAAATCTCCCGTTTTAGTCCTCGATAGCTTTCTCATTTCCTTTTGATACCGATGCCTCGGGTTCTTTGTTAGCTACGAAAATAATAATAATTTAAACTATTAATTACAACACTAATTAATAATAATAATTGAATTTCTATTCAATTTCTTCCTTATTCTCAATTTAATCCTAACTAAGTTCACTTACTTTCCTAATTCAATTCACACTCTATTTCTATTCAAATTTCATCCAAACTCAAAATTAACTATTAAAATTTCAGCATATTTTCCTAATTTCGAATTTCCCTCAATTTAGTCCCTAAAACATAAAACTTATAGTTTCTTTTACAACTTAATCCCTTTATCAATTCTAATTTAAAATTCATTCAATTAAATCCCTAATTCAACAATTTATTCAACATGAACCATGCTTAAAAACCTATAAACTTTCAAAACCTCAACTTAATTTCAACAAAACTCTATTCTAAAGCTTCTAAAACATCAAAATTAAAAGAAAAGACTTAATTGACTTACCAAATTAAACTCCAAGCTTTAAAAACCCTATTTTCTCTTTTTCTTTCTTTTTCTTCTTTCTTTCCTTCTTTTCCCCTGTTTCGAAATAGCTTCTGTTCTTTTTTTCTTCTTGTTTCTTTCTTTTACTTTATTTTATTTGCTTTATTGTTTTTAATTACTAAATAATTAATATAATATTAATATAAATATCTTATGCTTAAATATTAAGTAAACTAATTGTTTAATTACATTTGTACATATTTATTTTATTTATAAATGTACAATATCATCTATACCATACATTTGTCATCATTTATTTTATTTATCACACAAAAATCTTATAATTTAATTATTTATCTAATAAATATCTATCTAATAATTTAATATAATTATTACAAATGTCTACACTTCTATCAATACATTTGTATTAAATCACTACTATACATTTGTCTTTGTTTAACTTATTTCATAATAATAATAATAATAATAATAATAATTTAATAACATATTTTAACACATAAAAATCTTATGCTTATGTCGCCTTAAATTTGGCAATTGGCATAATTGCCTATTTAGCCCCTATTATTTTCTTTTAATCTATAATTAAACTTTCACCTCTATTGTAATTTAATCCTTTTTTGCTAATTACTCTTAATTAAGCTAAATTCACCTATCTAAAACCTAATTAAACACACAATTAGTCTAGTAAATATTTCTAATAATTATTTTCGAACTCAATTTCCTAAGGCAGAGGCCCGATATTATACTTTTTCGATGCCCGTGAATTTTGGGTCATTACACTATCCATTCCGTAAACCACCTTAAGGTCTTATAAGTTTCGGGTCGACACTCAACTATAGTGTTGGTTCATTCTTGATCTTTAAGCCCATTCACTTCTATCTTTCACCAACCATTTCCTTTACTTATCTTCTTTGTTTAGCCGAACCTATAATTCCTCAATATTCACTAATTTGAGCCTATCCTTGTTACCATCATCTAAACTTAGCCTAATTTCCATCGTATTTCAAGATCGAGCGATACTTCTCCATTTTAACGATCGAGCACATCAACGACTCGACTCTCATCACTGAGACCGAGATCGCATCATTTGGTATAGTGCTAGTCAAAATCGAGGAGTACGGACGTTCGTGAAGTTGCCGGAGTAAGTGATTGTAAAAAAATTTTGAAAAAAAATTCAAAAAAAATTGTACGTGATTGTACAAGTGTTGAATGTGTTTGTATTGAAAAAAAAGGAGAAGTTACGAAATTAAAAAATAAAAAAGAAGTTGTTTGAAAGTGTTTATAGTTTTCCTGATCTTCAAAGTACTTTCGACCAAAAACAAACCCATCGCCACACTTAGCACCACATATTTTCTTTTTAGCCCACCTTATACCCATTAATCATCAATACCCTTGCAAGCCTTTTGAAACAGACCCCTAAGCTTGCTTATAAGTCAAAACGAGTTTTTTACGAAGTTTGAGAGGTGGATTCGAGAGGTAAAAGGAACGAGTGAAAATACATCAAGATAAAAGCCAAAACGAGTGGAAACACGAGTGAGTGAAATTTTTTTTCCGAGTGACTTGCGAGATTTTGTGGTGAGGTATCTAATTTTCTGTTATTATTCTTTAACATTTCTTCTTTCAGTGAATAATCATGTCTCGAGAAGAATTCTCTACCGATGAATTCTCTGCCGAGGATTATGTTTGCTTGCTGAAATAGTCTTTTTATGGCTTGAAACAGTCACCAAGGCAATGGTACAAGAGGTTGGATTGTTTTATGACTACTCATGAATTCTGAAAAAAAATTAGCTTTGATAGTTGTGTTTATTTTAAGAAAAACAGTTATGGTTCTTTTGTGTATCTTCTTCTCCATGCTGATGACATGATGATAGCAACCAAAGATAAATGAGAGATAAGAAAGGTCAAAGCCTAGCTTAATAAAGAATTTAAGTTGAATGATTTGGGAGTAACAAAGAAGATACTTGGGATGGAGACTCTCAGAGATAGAAAAGCATGTAAATTGCACCTAAGTCAGAAAGGGTACATTGAGAAAGTTCTTTACAGGTTCAATATGCAGAATGCCAAGCCTGTTAGTACTCCATTAGCAGCCCACTTCAGACTTTCATCGGCTTTGTCACCGCAATCAGATGATGAGTTGACTACCTGTCACCTATTCCATATTCTAGTGAAGTGGGATCTCTCATGTATGTTATGGTTTGCTCACATCCAAATTTGTCATATGCAGTTAGTAGATACATGGCAAATCCCGGTAAAGAACATTGGAAAATAGTTCAGTGGATTTTCAGATACTTACGATATACTATTGATGTTTGCTTACAGTTTGGAAGAACTAAAGATAGAGTTATTGGGTATGTTGATTCTGATTTTGATGGAGACCTTGATAAAGACGGTCTCTCACAGGGTATGTCTTTACACTTGGGGTTTGCGCAATTAGTTGGAAAGTCACTTTGCAAACTACAATTACTTTGTCTATTACTGAAGCTGAGTACATGGCGATTACTAAGGCTTGTAAAGAAGTTATTTGGTTAAAGAGACTCTTTGGTGAATTCAGTAAAGACCTTCAGATTAATACAGTGTTTTGTGACAGACAGAGTGTCATATTCCTTACGAAGGATAAAATGTTTCATGAGAGAATAAAGCACATTGATGCTCGGTATCATTTTATGCGTGATATTATTGCTCGTAGTGATATTGTTGTGAGCAAAGTTAGTACTCATGAAAATCTTGCAGATATGATGACTAAGTCACTTCCTATAACCAAGTTTGAGCATTGCTTGGACTTGGTTAGTGTCATTGTTGAAGAACACCCCTTAAGGGGTTTCGTGGAAGAGGTGAAAAACTTGTTTGTTGAGAGTTCGTGGTGAAGAATTTGTTCGTTGAGAATTCGTGTCAAGGTGGAGATTGTTAGAGTTGAGTGACTCAAATCCTTGTTAAAATAAAATACAATGGTAAAATAAAATAAAAGTAAAATTTATATAGAACTATACTTTTTTTTATTTTACATTGATTAGAATAATGTTTTTTAACCTTACTACACTTCATCTATGTGACATTGATTAGAATAAGTTTTTAGATCTATAAATATATGTAGTCTAAACTCCTCTTGTATCATTTGAATTCGAAATTAGTGAATTTTCTTCTCCTCTGCCGTTGATTTTTCCCAAAACTGTTTTCCACCTAAAATCTGTGTGCTTTATTTTTATTTTTCTTTTTTTATTATTTTGTGATCATTCTATATTGCTATTATCAACATTAGTTGAACGCCTAACTTAACAAGCACAACATTTTCCCTACTGTCCACCATTAGCTTCAGTATACATTGAGCTCTCAACGTCAACAACGATGGGTGGAGGTGGTGATGAACATGTATCAATTATTAAGCTAACTCTACATAAAGGCCAAGTGGGGAGACAAAAGTCAAGCATGATACTATTTACGTGGGGAGCATGGCTGCATACCTCAAATCCACACAAACAAACAACACAATCAGAACTGAATTAAAGATCAAGAAGGTAATAATTGAGATGGTTGGGGAGAGGGACGATGGGGGAGGGGTATTTGTTTTTTTGTTTTTCAATATTATATAATTATTTTATTTAATATTAATATAAAATAATTTTTAATTATATTTTAATGGATTAATTTTTTTTAAACGATAACAGCGAATTCTAAAACCCAGTTATGTCCACAATTTAAAAATGAGATATAGAAAATTTAATGAGTTTAATTACGTATACGAAAGTGTACTTCTGAAAAACATGATTCATATGGTACTAATGACGCAAAGCTGTCCCGATTCTGAAAATTGATAGTGATGTTGAAATTAAGGTTTAAATAATAAATTTGACTATTAATATTGGTATGTTTTTGTAAAAGTTGTCTTAATTATATTTTTGAGTTTTTTTTTACTATTAATCTTTAACTTTTTTTAAATTGTATTTTCTAATAGATTTAATGAATAAATTCAATGTTTTAATCTTTTTTTTCTTTCAAAAGGCTTTAATCTTTTGTACATTTATTTATTGAGAAGTTTTTTTATTAAGTTTATTTTTTTAGATAATTACATTTATTTTCTTTAAATTAAGAATTATTTTTTTAATTTAATGTATTATTTTTTATTTTTTTTATTTCCACATGTAATTATTTTATTTTGTTATCTAAGTAATAAATTACATTTCATTAAAAATATTTTACATACAAAATTTTATATTATCCCCGTAAACTTTTAAATCTATTAAAAAAACAGTTTAAAAAAAATAAAGATTAATAGCAAAAAAAAGCTCAAAAATACAATTAAGACCATTTTAATAAAAGATTTAAATGTTAGTAAACAAATTTATCACTAAGCCTTAAATTAAAACCTCATCAACTTTGCCCAATCAGCTTCTTCTTCAATTCAAGCGATCCTCTTAGCAGACTCCAAATCTCCGATTTATCATTTTCAATCAAAAGTATCAGATCAGCTAATGCGCTTGCATTATTAAAAAAATTTACTCATTGAGTTTACTCATGTTTCTATTTTGGTTATCTATTTCAAATTTTTTTATTTTAGTCCCTCATGTTAGATAAATTATTGATTTGAGTCACTTCTATTAGATAAGTTGTTAATTTTAGTCACTCTATCATTAAAATGAGTTTGATCACTAAACAGAATGCTGATGTGGCTTGGTATAATAACAAAACTAGACCTCAATGTTTACTAATTTTATTAATTTAATCCTGATTTTGAAAAAAAACAAATTCAACCCTTAATATTTACACATTATACCAATTTGGTCATAATTCTAAAATTTAAGAAAATATAAATTAAAATTAAAAAAATTAGAAAATACATAAAAATCAACAAATGACTAAATCCTCAAAAAAATTATATATAAAAAATAATGATGTAGAGCAAAGTACTCGACATATATCATTCTTGGAAACCTTCATTGGAGAGTCTCATGGATGATGAACCTCAAGGACTTGAATTAATGGAAGAAAATAAATCATGAAGGCTTTAACCCTTTTTTTTTTTGTAAACTACTAAATATATAATCGTTTTCCCCTCATATTGGTTTTCTTATTCATAGTTTTAGTTGGGAACTTCATGGCAGATGGTATATCAAAATCTTCATTTTTTTCCTATGTCGATCATTGACTTATGTGATGAACCAAGTCTAGGTTATATCGATTCCTTAATTAGCCAGGAGTTAAATACAGATCTATATATATATATATATATATAACTTTGGTTGATTTGCAACTCTTGATGGATTTTTTAAAGATGAATGTTACAAAGATATTAGTTGAAGTTCTTGATGAAACAAAATTACTAAGTATTTATGAAATTAGTTTTTAGATACAATTTTGTAATTAATGTTTTCTTAGTTGTAAACACAAGATTGTAGCATTAACTGTAAAGAGTGTATACTCATTTAATGATAGAGATTGTAAACACAAAATTTCTGGCTATTTATGAAATTAGTTTTTAGAAATATGTTGAGTAATTTGCTTTGCATTATTTTTTTATAATTTTTTTGAATATTTTATATATTTTTATAAATTCTAGTACTTTTTAAATAGAACGCAGGTAAATTCGAGTGACTAAATAGGTAGTTTACCCTTTTTTTAATAATGTGTAACCCTCTATCTGGTCAATTACCACCAATTTAACAACCCTATCAGAACCAATTTAGGGTTTAAGAAGAGAAAAAGAATAAGAAGAAAAGGAGAATAAGAAGAAGAAGGAGGAGAAGGAGAAGAGAAAAATGGAGATGCCTCCAGTTTTCAAATCAATCCCATATTGTATCTCTGCAAGTGATCCGTCCAAACTTCAAAGGTAACGATCTAAGGCCAAAGCTTTAACCCAATTGCTTCATATTCTTCTACAGTTACTTAGGCATGGCTGTTGCAGCTTCAAACTAGAATGTTGTTGCCTTGGGGGTCACAGTAACACAAGGGGAAGGCAATTTACCCAAGCTTCTCCTCACTTTTGATCATGGCATGTAATGTTCAAATCTTCAAATTTTGAAGAAATGACCCACTTTTTGCAAGATTTTCTTTTCTGGGTCTTTTCCAAATTTATTCAACTCCTTTGCTGGTTCAATCAATGGGTCAACTCCTTTCCAATTTTTTTTTCTTTTTCATTAATTCAAGTCTAAAAGAAATTTTATCTTTGTTTTTGGGTGTTTTAGTGAAGCTGAGATTTATCTATTTGGTGGTTGCATTACATCTTGAAAAGACATGGTGTTTTAGTGGTCGAAGGTTACAAAAGAAGAGAACCAAGAAGAAGAAGAGCAAAGCCATGGTGTTTCAATGGCAAAGAATCAAACCCTGCCAAATTAGGCAAAGAAGACTTTTTTTTACAGTCTCTTTGTTGACACCATTTTTTGGATGAAAACGGGGTCGACTTGGGTTTTGAAAAATGAAAATGAAAACAGGAGTCGCCACCAATATTTTTGATGAGGTGTGATCGGGTCACCTCGTAAGAGGGGTTGTTTAATAAACAATTTAATTTTATTAAAACAACGATTTTGGTCCACGAAATTCAAAAAAATGGGTTTGGGAGTCGGTTACGTACGAGGAAGGATTAGCACCCTCGATACGCCCAAAATTGGTACATATAACAAAATCTAAAAAATGGTATAAATGGATAAATAAAATGCAATAATAATAATAATAACAATAATAATAATTGTAATAAGGCCCAATTGGCCTAGACTATTTACAAAATAAAAATGGGTCGTCCAGGCCCAATAGTCCAAAACCTAGCCTACCTAACAGCCCAAATTACCCAAACCCTAGCCCCATGTTCGGTTCAGCGTCGCAAGCCCCCAACAGTCTTCAGTGTCGCGCCCAACGCCCAGTCACCGCAAGACTCGGAGATCGGCCTCCCCACGCGCGCCGTTCGCTCCTCAAATACCAGCAAAATGGACTCAAAGAGTCCAGATAATGTAAAACAACAAGAAACAAGGAAAGATGTTAGCGTTAGGCTATAAAAGCCTTAGAAAATCTATAAAAATGGGGGATATTGAATGGGCAGAGAAATAGACAAAAAGAAATAGAAAGAAAAACAGAAAATACAAGTTTTATTAAGGTGATTCTTTAGTTTTCTTTGCGGTTACCGTCGTTTTTGTTTACATTTTTTTTATTTTTTCTCCTTTATTTTCATTTTATTTCATTTAAGATAACAAAAAGGGAGGGAAACTTACCTGAAAACGCCGTGCCACCGCCATCTCCGTCGTGATCGGAGTTTTGGTGAGAGGGCCGATTGAGCGGCGGCACGATGATGCTAGGGGCAAAACCCTAGCAGAGCACCAGAGGACCTTTGAGTGTTTTTTTTATTTTTTTCTTTTACTCTGTTTCAAATGTTTTTTTAAAGGAAAAATCTGTTTTAAATAACAGATCAAAACGGCGCCGTTTCGTCTAAGCCTTGACCCGCGCGGTGACCCGACCCGAAGGGGAGGATCCGCGCGTTTGGCTTCAAAGGGAAAATTTTGCATTTAGTCCTTCCCTTTTGTAGCGCGCACCAGTTAAACCCTTTTTACTTGTTTTAAAATTGGACCGCATATTTGATGTCCGTTTCAATTTAGTCCCTTGCTGCGCAGCGTTTTGGAAGGAGGGGATAATTTCCCTTTTGGTCCTCCACTGTTGTGCGCACATTCAATGTGGTCCTGTCCTTTAATTTGCTTCAAATTTACCCATTTTTTTTCTTCTTTTTAGGTTCAATTTAGTTTTTTTTTACTACTTTATTTATTTAATTTTTTTTTTAAAATTATGCTATATCATGATTTCATTTTTTATTATTATTACCATTATTTCATCTATACCTACGCATGTTTTATACATCATATCTAGGCCTATTTAATATACATGTATTTTAGGTTTTTATATATGCGTGCTTTGTTTTATATACATTATCTTATTTCCTTAATTTTTTTTGCATCCATATATATATATATGCCTATGTACATACGTTTTTGTATATGCTTCTTTTCTTAGACTTTTATATATTTTATATTTTATATATTTATACATACTCATATATTTCTGCTATTTTGTAAATATATACCATGTGCATACTTTTATCCATTTATTTTATTTTCATGACTTCCATATACATATATACACGTTTTTATTATTAGTTTTTTTATTTAATATCTTACATTACTTTTGATATGTATCCTTGTATATGTGTGTTAAATATATGTGCACACATATTTGCAAATATACTCGTAAATTGTACTTGTATATATATATTTTGTAAATATTCATTCACATATGTTTTAAATTAAAGTTTTTGTATCATATTGTACTTTTTTTTTAAAAAAACATTCCCTTTTTGAAAATATAGTTTGGCTTTAGCCATAAATCAAAATCATCTTCTCTTGATTCAAAGGTTTTTTTTAAAAAAAATAAAAGTAATATTCAAAGTTTGGGGATTTTCAAGGAAAATTGAGCCCTAACATATTGGGTTCCGATTTTCTTTGTTGATTTCGAATAACCAAGAATATTCTTTATTTTAAATACGTGAGCACAAAAAATTCATTTTTGGGAACTTAACTTGTTGTGCCCTAACGTATTGGGTGTGACATGTTACTTTCTCAAAATGAAGATTTTCGTATAAAATAAAAGTGATATTCAAGTTTGGGGATTATGAGGAATTGTACCCTAACGTATTGGGACTCGATTTCTTTACATGACTTGAACAATTGATTATCCTTTTGCAAATTTCATCATTCAAGCTTATTTTAAATTTTTTTTTAACTTTCGACACTAAGACATTAAATAGTCAATTAGGTACCGATTTTTGGGCGTTACAAGGGTGCTAACCCTTCCTCGTGCGTAACTGACTCCCGAACCAATTTTCAAAATTCGCAGACCAAAATAATTTTTAAGGTGGGCCGATCACACCGTAATAAAGGATCGGTGGTGACTCCAATTTTTGTTTTTTAAAGTCGACAACTAAAATTTTTGTTTTCAAAAAACGGTTTCGACAATAATAATGATAAAACTAATTATTTTAATAATTAATAAAATAACGGGACTAAAATGAAAACAAAACAAAATCAAATGAGTAAATTTAAACAAAGAAGAAAACTAAAACAGGGACCAGATTGAAGGAAAGCCCAAACGCGGAAGGACTAAAAGGGTAAATAGACCCTCAGTCAAAAAACACGCGGATCTTGGCCTGGAGCGGGTCGGTTCTTGGGTCGACCTTGAAACAACGCCGTTTTGGGGCTTCTGAGCACCAGCCAAAACGACGTCGTTTTATCACCCTTATATAAGTTAAAAATTTCTAAAAAAAAAAATCATTTTCCCCTCTTTTCTCCAAAAAAAAAATTCTGAAAATGCTCTCAAGCTCTCCCCCCTCTAGCCCCGAATCCGGCGAAGGCTCCGGCGAGTCACCACCGCTCCGGCCGCCGGTCACCGGTGACGGAGCCGCCGTCCACGGTGGCCGAAAAAATTGAAAATGGCCATTTTTTGCTTTTCGACTTCCCTGACTCAAAAATGCCATCTTTCATCGAAGATGACAACCTTGGCCCCCCCCACGACGGCGTAAACACCCGAAAAGGTAAGATCTGGCCTCTCTCTTTTTGATTTTATACTTTTTTCGACTTTTTAAGACGCAAAATAAAATAAAATAAAATAAAAGTAAGGGTCTGTTTGATTGCCAGTAAAATATTTTCCGTAAAATGATTTCAGGAAAATGTTCTACTTTTTTGTAAAATGATTTGCTGGAAAATATTTTCTGGTGTTTGATTGAATCTGTGTAAAATATTTTCGGCTGTTTGGCAGATTTCCTGGAAATATTTTTCGAAAAAATTGTTTTTACATATATTGATATATATTAATAAATTTTTATATTTTAAATTATTTTTACATATATTGCAATGATTTATTTATAATAATACTCAATTATTAAGCTACAATATTAATCGTTATAAATTGAAAAAAATTAATATCAAATAAATTATTTGTAATTGTGTTAAAAAACAAGTATTGAATAATTAAAAAAACAAGTTACTGGAAAATCGATAAACATAAGCAATTTTCTACCGGAAATGAAGAAGGAATGAAGGAGGCGATAGAGAGGAGAGCACGGAAAATGTCTTACGGAAATTGAAAGGGTAAGACATTTTCCCTAAAATGTAACCCATTTTCCCTTATTTTGGAGTTCATTTTCCAAATGGAAAATGTTTTCCGCCAATCAAACGCTGGAAAAGTTGGAAATGATTTTCCAGAAAATCAATTCCTTCAATCAAACAGACCCTAAAGTAAAGAGCAGAAAAAAATAAAAGAGTAGAAAAAAACATCTTGAATCTGTTTTTTTTTTTTGCTTTTTATTTCTTGAATGTTTGTGAAAAAGGGGGGGAACTCGTTTACAGTGGTGGTTATGGCTTTATAGCCATTTTTTACAATATTTGCTATTATTTGCTATTGCTTTTTCTCTTGTTTGTAGGTGTTGACGTTGATGGAGTAGGTGATTGAAGGGCGGCTCGGCGTCAGAGGTGGTGGTGGCAGAGGCTACGAGCAGCGGCCAGACTAGAAGATGTCAGAGGAGGCAGAGGCGGCTAGGGTTAGGCAGTAGGCTAGCGTTTCATTTTTTTTGAAAAAGTCTCAAACATTTTGGGCTACTGGGCCTTCATTTTTTGGGTTGGATATTGGGCCTCGGGTTTGGGTTGAATGTTGTTGGGCCAGGTGTTATTGGATTGAGGTTTGGGTGTATTGGGTTTTTGGGCCCCGGGCAAATTTGGGCTTGTACACTCTTCTTCTTCTTCTTCTCCTCTGTAATTTAGGGTTTTTTTTATATTTCTTCTTAAATTGGGTGGGTTTCCACTGTGGACATCCAACATGGCAAGTTAACTGGACACATCATCAATTAACTTGCCACATCAGCAGTCTTGTTAAGACACTAAGGGAAACTGTTAATTAGTTGAGTGACTGAAATGGAACCTAGGTAATTGTTTTGTTAACTACCCCAAAGTTGAGTGACTGTTGGTGTAATTTACCCTAAGTTTAATTTTAAAACATAAAAAGTGACATTAAAATGATTTTAAAGAACTAACAGATTGTGTGAAAATTTATTTCTATATAGTTTCTAACTTAATTTTAATTAGTAATTAATGAATGTAAGTTATTAATTAAATTAAAAACAATGTGAACAATAAATAAATTATTGTATATCAATAAAGTTTAAGTTATTTTAAGCTTGGAAAAAATGAAAAATTCTATTTCTCTTTGTGATAAAGAATGGTGAAGGAGATAACCCTTCTGCTGATTCAAGTACTAAGAAGGTTCGGTTAAGGAATCGGTGACCAATCCAAAGGATGTGATGGTTGTGGATTCAGCGCCAACAGGTTGAATTTTCTCTCCTTAAAAGGGATGTTAACAAGTCGGTGGTTAATGGTATTCCCTCTATTGAATTCTCGAAAAGAATACATCAATTTCTTATCAAGGAAATGTCCACTTTAGTAGTTCTCAATTTGTTGGGAAGAAATATCGGGTTTGTGGCTTTGCAAAACAGACTTTATGGAATTTGGAGGACATCCAAGCCTTTTCAATTGATGGACATTGAAAATGGCTATTTCTTAGCTAAATTTCAAAGTCCTGATGATTATGAGAAAATATTATCACAGGGATCGTGAATCATTTTTGGGAAATACTTAACAGTTCAGCCCTGGTCAATTGGCTTTAACCCAATGCTACCTTACCCCCAATACGGTTCTGACTTGGATTAGGTTCCTAGGTCTTCCCAGTTATCTTTACAAAAAAGAAGTTCTATGGGAGTTGGAGGAATTGTTGGCAAAGTGACTTAGTTGGATTTTAACAGACATTAGGGTGAGGGTATGATATGCACGTATGGCAATTTACGTATATCTGGATAAACCTTTGATCTCAAAAGTTCTAATCAATGAAAATCTTCAAAGAATTGAGTACAAGAGCCTATCGGTGGTATGCTTTTCGTGTGGGTGTTATGGGCATAATAAGGATTCTTGTCCACATGTTTCAATAACACCCACTTTGCCGGAGGAGGTTGTTCCGTTGGCTAAAATCATTCAGGAAAATACGGCGGCCAGGAAAGGGGAATTCTGCCCCTGGATGCTAGTGGAGAGGAAAATCAAATGCATTTCTCGGGAGCCTAAAATATTAGGAAAGTTTGGATTTGATGAGAAATCATCGGTTTCGAGATTTCAATCTTTAAAAATTTTAGATTTTGAAATGTTGAAGGAAAATCCGGGAAAGGAATTCACACCGGATCTGAAGAGGCATGGAAAAGGAATTATGACAAAATTTGGGAGAGTCTCAAACGAGACAAACTTCTATAGTTAAAGGATCAAGAAAAGAGACTTTGGGCCAGTTGGTGGAGGTTCTTAGTTTAGGCCAGGTTTAGAAGCCCAAATCCAAAAGCCCTCTTAATGGCCAATTTCCTATTTGGAGATAATAGTGGACTGGAGCAATCTGTTAAATTTTAACAAAGACCAAGGCTGCAAACGGTCAAGGTGTTGGGCCATCCAATGTTTTTGAAATTAGGGTGACGGCTAGGGCGGGACCTTCAAGCCCTACTGAAGGTTTTCGCATCTCTTTGGATAGTAATAGGGAGGTCCATCTGATTGCTGCCTCAGGTAAATCTGTTCCAGTTTCTCTTCCTATTATTCCGGTTAAAACTGTTCATGCGACGTGGATATGGTTTCTTTAATCCCTAGCGGGCTCCAAAAGGATCATTTTTTACATTTTAATCCGACTTTTAAGGAGGTGACGGAAGTCAATGTGGCTGTGAAGGAAGGGATTTTGGATGCTAAAAATCACACAGCGGTAGTATTTAAGGAGAACACCCACCCGAATTTATCAGGAGAGGCAGTTGGAGGCAATTTGTCTATCTCCAAAAATCATCCCATTATGGTTAATGGTAGGGGGAGTGGAGTCAAAGCTTTCGGTTCGGAAGGAGGGTGGAAAATCAATAAAACTTTGAAGGGTCCGGGTAATCGATTCAAGGCCACCGAAAGTTCTCGAGTTTCCTTTGCTGAAACTATGAAAATGACAACGAACCTTATTTCAATAGAATTGGATAGGCAAGTTGTTAAGAACTTGTCAACAGAAGAAGGGGAACAGGTGGATAACGTTGTCACTGGTCGACAGTAAGATAAGTCTTTTATTATTATTATTATTATTATTATGAATTTATCTATCTTGGAATGTGCAGGGGTGTGCGAATGTAAAATTCTCGACTCTTTCGTGAGTATAGTATAGAATACAAGCCGGATATAGTTAATCTTCTGAAAAAATTTCATCGAGTGGAAGCGATTGGCTTTTCTGGAGTTATTTGGCTAAAAAGAATCAATTGATGTAGAGGTGACTGGAAATCATCCCCAATTTATTCTGTTTCACATTTGCTCCATTCTCCAATCACAGCCGATCTTTATCGCCTTTGTGTATGGGAGTCTTGATAGGCAAAAAATGAAGATTCCTTCGGAGGGATTTGAGTTTGTCTATTCTGCCAGGGCATTTTTCATGGATGGCCATCGAGGATTTTAACACCATTCTCTCGCCGGATGAAAAAAAAGTGGTTGGAAATGATTGATCACATAATTATGTTCATAGTTGAATTAATAGATTAAGGGGGAATGAAAAATTGTTAGTTATATGAATTAGATATAACTCCCCCTTTTAATTTAGTCCGTCTTTGGTTGGCCAATGTAACTTGTCATATTTAATTGGTATGTTTTGACCAAAATTATAGAACGCTTTAAATGCACATTTTTGAGAATTTTTAACAACACTCTAATGAAGTAAAATCGTGGAGAAAGTCAAGTAAGAGTATTTTGAAGACTTTCAATGTGATCGTGTTTGATTTGTCAAGAAGAACCGATGGGATCTTTTTTTAATTAATTCGATGTTGAAGACTTTTACTAAGTTGAATTCAAAGAATTAGATATTCACATCTATTGTAATTAATCAAGTCATTTTATATTTATTTAATGAGATTGAGAAAACACTTATCCATTCTAATTAGGAATTTACTTTTAGTAAAATTGTTGTAAACAAGTTGTTCAGATTGCAACTAAGCTTTTAAGGGAAAGTCTTGATAAAAAAATTTTAAATTATGTGTAGAAATAATATTACAACTTGATAAGTGAGTTGAACTTAAATTATGTATTTTAGAAATAAATTTATATGGTATTACTGTTTAGCTAAAAAATTTCCAAACAACGTAATAAAACTTCAGTGAGTAAAAATCCATTCGCAATTGGGATTAGAATACAAAATCAACGAATTCTCAAATTTCAATTCCATTTTCCTTTTCTCGGAGTAAAATGGGGCATCAAAAGAGGCTTGTCCGTCCACTATTCTCAACCAAGAAAATGCTGTTATGTTATTTCTTCAAAAGCGACTTTTCTGTATGTACATATGATATCAGTCCTCATTCACAGATTTTGATGGAACCAAATTCCTTGAGTGTGGAAAAATATAACTTCAAATTTTAAAGCCGATATTGTAAAAAAAACAATCACAAAACCTCAACATGAACTATAATACCAAAAGTATTCATTATTGTTGAAATTATAAATGATAACAAATATAATGTATGAGTCATGAAAATCAGGATCAAACGTCATTTTCAGATTCTGTTCGAGTCACTCTCAATCCAGAAAATGCCAGCAGCCCATTGTTTAATTAGCTTTAATGGACCCAATCCTGCCGGAGCCGAATTTCAAGAAAGAAAAAGACAATCATCTAATAGCTGAAAAAAGAAAATAAAAGACTCTTTTGTTTCAATATGTCGTAATTTGAGAAAAAGAAGATGAATTCATGCGGGCCTGCTGAAGAATGATACAAACAGTAATTAAAAAATGATTCTTCTGTTTCAGTATGCACGTACTGTTGGATGTGGTACAAATTCAAGAAATGAAATAAAATAAGCCCAAATCATAGACTAATTCAATGACTTCAACCTATAAATGGCCATTCATTCATGCAGAGCCTCTCAAATAAATAGATTATAACTCTACCACATACAAAAAATGGAAGCCCTTCAGATTTTCGTAGCCATTTTCATCTTGGCTCTTGCATCGTCTTTGACCTTTGCCTCTGATCCTAGCCCTCTTCAGGACTTTTGTGTAGCCATTAATGATCCCAATGGCTCTGGTATGTCTTCTCTTCAAATACTTTCATTTTTCTTGAGCTACTTGTGTCTGTGTCTAATGTACATCCAAACATGTAGGGGATATGAATCTTAAGACCTTTCACACTCGTATCTATCACATCCATATATTCGACACTTATACTCAAGTTTTAGTAACATAAACTCATCTTTTTTTTTCTTCTTCTTCTGGTATTGACCAACATTTCTTGCTTTCATGCAGTGTTTGTCAACGGAAAATTCTGCAAAGACGCAAGCTTGCCAAAGCAGATGACTTCTACTTTTCAGGTCTCCATATCCACAAAAACACATCCAACACATTTGGATCAACTGTCACACCTGTTAACGTTGCACAAATGCCAGGACTTCACACATTGGGGATATCTATGGTTCGAATTGACTATGCACCTAACGGTGGCCTGAACCCTCCTCACACTCACCCTCGTGCCTCAGAGGTTCTAGTTGTTCTGGAAGGCACACTCCATGTCGGTTTCGTTACATCGAATCCAGATAATCGTTTGATTTCTAAAGTCCTATATCCCGGAGATGTCTTTGTTTTTCCTGTGGGTCTCATTCACTTCCAATACAACATTGGGAACACCTATGCTGTCGCCTTTGCTGGTCTTAGCAGTGAAAACCCAGGGGTGATCACCATTGCAAATGCAGTATTTGGCTCAAACCCTTCGATTAATGCTGATATTCTTGCCAAGGCTTTTAATCTGGAAAGGAAAATGGTGAAGAATCTTCAATCCAAATTCTGATGGGATAACAATCGAAGGAATGTTCGAATGATGTTTGAATGTCATTTGTTATTTATAGTAAAATTAATTTTTCTTTTTCTGAAATATAGAATAAAAGAGGTTCTTTTTATGTAAACATGTTTAGCATATTATAAAATTTTAAATTCATAAGATATATTTAGATTTGACCCAAAAATATTATCTGTTGAAATTCAAATATTATTCAAAATTTGCAATATAAAAATTTAAATATTAGTTAAAATTATAATAACTGAATTTGGAAAAAGACAAATTATATTTGTGTATAATATCTCAATTGTCATCCGTCTAAAACTACTTCTATGTATGTTGCTACGGATGAAGTACATCCAAACTGTTGAGTCAATCATAAATTCATATATAAGACCATTCAAGTTAATTTGGACGAAATAATATCATGCTATATTCATAGGTATTTATTTTTTATTAGTTTGGTTATTGTATTTTCATTAAAGAAACTTAAGCCAACCAAAGAGGCATTGCCATATGAAGAAAAAGTTAAAAACATACTTCAAAATTTTAGAAAATAAATCTTAAGAGTTAGAAAATTATAAAAATTTCATAATTTTTTTTTTTGAAAATTGTAAAGATGCGAAACTGTAAAAAAAATTAAAAAGAAATTTCAAATTAAAATTTTTTTTTTGGAATTTTTGGTTTTTTGGAAAAGTTTAAAAATTTATGAAGTTTTTAGAATTTTAATGTTTTCTTTTTGGAATTTTTTAGGAATTTTGCATTTTTTATGATTTTTTTATTTTAAAGGAACTTTGAGTTTTTTACACATGGTAACATTTTATTGGATGGGGAGATTTTCTTACCTTATGTTTGGATAAATATTATTAAAAGAAAAGAATGGAATGGAAGGTTAAAGATAAGAAAGGATATATTTATTTTTTGTTTAGATAGTTAAAGTTCATAAAGGAAAGGAAAGGTTTTTTATTTTGAATGAAATTTTGAATTCGCATAAATAATAAATTAAGATTAATATTCTTCATTTAAAAATATAAAATGTTACACATTTTCTTATTTAAAACAAGCTTGTTTTACTAAATTAAAAAAAAAATGTAAAAAGTAAACATTATAATTACATGAGCTAATTATTTGGACAGAGTCCCAAGCATCCTGTTAGTGGCTAACTAATATTTAAGATTTAAATGCTAAAATTAATAGTAGAAGGATAAGTCTAATGTTGAATCTTCTCTAGGTAGAAGGATGATCAAATAAAGAAGTTTTGAGAACAAAAATATATTTCCTTTCCTTTCACTTTACCCCAAATTAGAGTCTTAAACAACAGAGGAAAGTAATGGAAATTGAGGGACTCTCAACTTCTTTTACTTTCCCTCCTTCCCTAAAAATAAATTATCCAAACAAGGAAAAGTGGATTCCTTTCCCTCATTTTACATAGCTTTACATATTTTGATTTTCGATTTGATGCACACTTTTTCTCTTATAGAAATTGTTCTGCACTGCTTGATTTATGTTTTCGGACATTGATGCATAGAAAACAACCTACTTCAACAAACTAATCCTTTGACATGAAAGATACCTTGTGTTCTGTTGCTGCAGCAGATTATATATATATATATATCAAATAATTTACCCAAGTTAGTTCGTTTGGGACCTTCCATCTGGTCAAATTCAAAGTAGCAGTTAACCTGAGCCACTTGATATATATATTTATATATATTAGTTGAATTACCTTCAACAAAAAATGTCTATTATTATAATTATAATACATGAGGTCAGAGTTTTGAAATAGAAAAACAGTTGCAGATTCGAAATTAAAGAATATCTTATGTTACCTCAACCAGTTTCTTCTCTTCTTAGAACTGGATTTCAAGCAGAAACAAGTGTATTCAATGGACACTATTTTCATATTAGAAACCTAATAACAGTGTCTTCAACATTAACTGGACACCATCCTAACCCACAAATGGTCTTCCAAATATCTCTGTTCTTGCGTTTCGTTTTACTTTCTTGTCACCTAAAACCCATACTTTTCACAAATCTGACACTCATTTACCTGCCTGTTGGTTTCCATCTATAAATTGCTTTATCTGCCATGCAAAGTTTCTCAATCTTCTCCCAAGCAATAGCAAACAACCAGCTAAGTCAACACATATCATAATGAAAGGAATTCGCTCCATTCTTATTGCTTTTGGCCTCTTTGCTTTTGCTTGCTCATCGGCCTCAGCATATGACCCCAGTCCTCTCCAGGACTTTTGTGTAGCTATCAAGGACTTCAAGAATGGCGGTACGCATTCAAGACTTTGTGTTAATGTTCATCCTCGTGATGTTAATAAAGACTGAGCTGAACAACATTACGTTTCAATGTTCTAATATAACTTTTTAACATTTCTTCATTGCATTGTTTGTAAATGGCAATTTTGCAAAGACCCAAAGCATGCAGTTACAGAAGATTTCTTTTCAGGCCTAAACAGGCCGGGAACACATCAAATCCAGATGGATCAAATGTCACTATGATCAATGTAGATCAAATACTAGGACTTAACACTCTCAGCATATCTCTGGTTCGAATCGACTATGCACCTTATGGTGTCAACCCTCCCCACACTCACCCCCGGGGATCCGAGATCCTGCTTGTTGTTGAAGGCACACTTTATGTCGGCTTCGTTATGGCGAACCCAACCCACTGTCTCTTCACTAAAATCCTAAACCCTGGAGATGTTTTTGTTTTCCCCTTTGGGTTGATTCATTTCCAGTTCAACATAGGAAAAACTGCGGCGGTTGCCTTTGCTGGTCTCAGTAGCCAAAATGCTGGGGTTATCACCATGGCTAAAGCAGTCTTAGGCTCAAACCCACCGATCAACCCAGATGTTCTGGCCAAGGCGTTCCAGTGGAACAAGAATGTGGTTAAGTACCTTCAATCTCGATACTAATGGGATTAGCAACTACTTTAAGAGCCAAATTAAAACCCCAGAAGTTTGTTTGCTTGTTTGAAATAATGTTTGCATGCATTTTTCTAAATCAAGTCGTACTATTCTGCTAAGTATCATGTAATAAACAAAGAGGTTTAAATCTACTTCTCTAGTCTCCTCTCTTGGCGTGCTGCTTTCAGATATAAAACCAGAATTTGTAATGCTCTCGGATTTAAATTAAGACCGCAATCAATGGCACCGAAGCATATGTAGTTCATGTTGTTATTGTTATATTTATGTCATGCTAGCCTCAGACATGTACACAGCCTTGCTTGTATTCCTTGTTAGTTGGACTTAGAATGCAAGTGTTGGAATTTCTTCATCTTGATTTACGATGAGATAACAAATTGATCAAGAAATTACTTGAAATCTATATTTTTTTAAATAATAATTTGGATGAGATCCATCTATATATCTCAAAGAGAAATCAAATTGGAATGAAGGGTTGAGCCAATTATATAAAAATTAATATGAAATGTGTGACTCAGATTTTCTTTCTTCCCCTACATATCTTATTTAAGTGTTGGATTCCATTTTATAAATAAATAAATAAATAAAAAAGAAAAGTGTTGGATTCCATCCAAACTAGCCCATCTATCAAATGGGTTCGCCTCAAACTTCATATTTTGATTTAAATATATGAGGTCAGGATTTGTTGAGTTGCAGGCTTGTTGAATCAGCCAAGAACGGCAACTAAGGAAGGGTTTGTGCTCTGATTGAACAATAAATTGCGTTGCTTTTATTAAATTTTATTTTTGTATTATTTAAGTATGCTCGGCTTATTGAGTTTTAGTTGATTCACTTGTCAGTGTAGAAAGATATGAATTCAAATGTATTGTATCAAAAAATAATAAATATAATAAGAATATTTAATGAGATTAATATTGAAAAAAAAGTGTAATTTTTACATGCATGTGTGATAAAATTTTTAATTTATTATATAAAATTATTTTATCTTTGTCGTGACTGTGTCATAATTTAATAATCTACTATATATAATGATTGTATTAAAAAACTATATATTTGTAATTAATTTTTTAAAAATTTATTTTAATTTTTAATTGAACACAAAGATATGGGCCTTGTTCGGCAATTGGTTGATAGCTGATAGCTAATTGTAGTGGCTGGTTTGACAAACTGATTGTATTAACTGTTTATTTAAAAGAGTTTGATAAAACTTAACTGATAGCTGAAAGTTGATATATGTAAAATGACAAATAAGGGCATGACATATTTTATTGTTAAGTATTTATTTGTTTACAATACTTTAGTCTTTATTGGGTGAAATTATTGAAATAAAACACTATTACCAAGGACTTAAAACATCTATTATGGAAATTAATTAGTGAATATTCCTGAAATTTTAAATAAATAAATTTCTTAAGTTCCTTATTTGCAAATATTAACCTTGTTGAAATTGATAAATATTAATAGTGTATCAATATAATTGTAAACCATATTCTTAATGATAATTATGTCATGTTCTTAGTATATAAATTAGTGATAATTATGTCACAGTCTGAATAAATTTGTCAAGTAACATATTTCAATTAATATAAATTTGCATAAGAAATCATTTTACACAAGTAAATTGAAAATAAATTAAGAGTACATAAATATTCAAGAAATTTATACATATCCAAACAAGTAAAAACAAATATTTAAGAAACACGATGTTGTCGTCTAGTTGCCATTAAACTAGTAGTGATGTCATTATGAACTTTTGTCATTTCATTAGTACCCATACGATCAACTTCTTGAATGGAAATGCATTCAACATCCAAAAATGCTTCGGGAGGAATAAAATTTGGATCTCCATCTATGACCTTAAATGTTGGGTCAAGAACTTTACTTAATCTGATGTAGTTATGTAATGCAAATGCATCACAAATTATTCTATTTTGATCTTGAGACGAATATATCGATATTTTCACTAAAATCTTCCATTGCACCTTTATAATGCCAAATGCTCTCTCAATACAACTTTTTAAGGATGAATGGGCTCGATTGAAAATTTCTCGCCCCTCTTGGATTTGCACCACGAAACTTTGATGGGTGATACCTTATTTTATGATAAGGTGTCAAGTAGCCTTGTCTTTCAGGGTACCCTTTGTCTGCTAAGTAATATTTGCCTAAGCATGACCAAATAGAGCCACAAAATTAAAAAGCCTTTATTTTAAAATTAAAATGAATATGCACAAACAAATAAGAACAAAATATTAACTAAAATGAAGAAATTTAATCGGAGGAGGTTTTGGAAAATTTAGACTTGGGTCCCCAATTTTATCTAGGAAAATACGAGAGTCATGAGCTGGTCCCTCTTAACCACTTAGCACACATGTAAAAAGCAAATCAGAATCGCATGCCGCTAATACATTAACGGTGGGTGTCATTTTCATTCCTCTATAATGCAATTGATTTTCTTCATAAATTATAACATCTATATGAGTACCATCAATTGCTCCAACGCAATCCTAAAGTGAAAGAATTTATTATGATATGAGATATTGATGAGATTGTAAATTATTACTATAGAATATAATATAAGGAACAACAATATCTATAAATAATCGCCTTAAAATGCAACAACCCGGTTTTGACCCTAATCGGAATAGTAGTTTCGGGACCACAAATCCGAGTCAAAAAATATTTTAATATTATTTTTCGTGTTTATTATATATAAATTTGATGTTGTGAAAATTTCGTGAATTAATTTTGTTATTTGTGTGTTTAATTTGACAAAAGTATCTAATTGCATAAAATGTGAAATTTGCATATTAAAGTGTAAAGTGTTTATTTGATAGTGGCTTTTTAATATGAGGTCCTTAAAGGGCAATTAGCCCATTTAAAGGATAGTGGACGGTAATGGTCAAAAGTGACCTTAATTTATATGTTTTGTTTGTTTATTTTTTTAAGGTTATTTTAGTAAAAGGTTAATAAATTATTATATGTTAAAATTTAACTAAAAGAAAGCCATGTTCATCTTTGTTATTGCCGAAATTCAAAGAAAATAAATAGAAAAAAAAACCTAGGAACATTCGGTCACTTGGAAGCTCAAATTCAAGGTATGTTTTGTTTCGTTTTTGATAATTTTTATGTTTTTGATATCGTTGCTTCGTGTTCTTCAAAACCCATGTCTTAATTTTATGAATTGTGGATAATTTTGAAATGTACCATTGATGAATGCTTGAGTTTTATGATGCTAGTAGGTGAAATATAAAATAAATTTGTTAGATTAATATGTATTGTTTTGAATTTTTGATGAAATTGAGTAATTAGGGTTAAATTGTGAAAATAAATTTTTCAAGGGGCTAAAATGCTAAATAAATGAAAATATGGAATTATATGGACACTAGGAATATTCAACCATTAGGAGTGTAGTTTAATTTTGTGTATTTTGTGTTTTGAGCAAAAAGGATTAAATTGTAAAAAGTGCGAAATATTAGGGGCAAAATTGTAATTTTCCCATTCATGTATTTTTAGGCTAAATTGAATAGAATGGTGTTTAAATAAGCTTAATTTGAATATGTTTAGATCAAGAATTAAAGAAATCGAATTTGCATCGGGGAAAGACAAAAGTGATCGAATAGCCGATTTAACAGTGGACGATATCCGAGGTAAGTCAATAAGCATTTAAATGTTGAACTAACTATGATATATATATTTGTTATGCATTAAAATGAATTATTTGAAGTTATATAAGCTAGGGCCGGATGTAATATTGTGAATTGATTATATTCCGAGAATGATTTAATTTAGATGTGAATTATGTGACAGACCGATTTTGTAAGTTTAGGCTTTATGCCTAGCAGGCTTTATGCTGGTGAATTATATCAGGCTTGATATCAGAAGGCTCTGTGCCAGTGAATTATATCAGACTTTATGTCTATCAGGCTTTGTGCCGGTGAAATGTATCGGGCTTTGTGCCTAGCAGGCTTTATGCCGGTGTTTTATACAAGGCTTTATGTTCTATAAATCTTATGTGAGCAATAGTAAAAGAAAATAAATGTGTTAAGAAAGCTAAATTATTCAGGTATGTTTTAGCCATTTGCTTAATTGGTGATAAGGTAAGTTGATTATTTTAAATTGATAATAGTTTCAAATGAAATATAGAGTATGAGTTAACCATTTGAGTATAAGCATGTTTTGGCATAATGATTTATTGAATATTCGGCTTTGCTAAATATTTATGTGTATTTGGCCATATGGTTTGTTTATATGAAAATACAATGTGATCTTTATTCAAGTGTTATATGGTACAAAATATTAGGATATTTGGTTTATTTAACTTAATGATGGAATAAGCATTAATATATATATATATATGAATTTTTGCTTATGACTTACTAAGCTTTAATAGCTTAATGTGTGTTTGTATTTGTTTACCTCTGTTTTATAGATTTTGGAGTCACGTTACGAGCTCGGGGATCATCAGCATAGTCTATCACACTATCGACCGTCTTTGGTATTTTATAAATTTGAATTTGAACCTATGGCATGTATAGTCTAGTTAATATGTTTAATTTTGGGATATGTGAATATGAGCCATGCGAAAATGGCTTGCTCATTTTGGTTAAGCTTGGTTTTATGTTTTTGATCTATTTGATATATATATATATGATGTTTAAGCTTATGTAAATTTCGGTTATATATATAGAAGTGTGATGTGTTTAGCATATTTGTTATTAGTTGTATAAATTAGTTATATTTAAGCCTATTTCGAAAATAATATTTGTATTATATGTATATGATGTATTATGTATATGCTGCCCATTTGTTGTATATATACTATTCAATTTTGGTGTAAAATTGCAACTCAATTTGGTATGTATATGTTGCCTATTTGTTGTATATATGCTGTTAAATTTTTGTGTAAAAATGCTGCTCAATTTAGTATGTATATGATGCCCATTTGTTGTATATATGTTGTTAAATTTTGGTGTAAAAGTGCTGTTAAATTTGGTATGTATATGTTGCCTATTTGCTATATATATGCTGTTAAATTTTGGTGTAAAAGTGCTATTAAAATTGGTATGTATATGCTGCCTATTTACTGTATATATGCTGTTAAATTTTGGTGTATAAATGCTGTTTAATTTGGTATATAAATGCTGTCCAAATTGATGTATAAGAGCTGTCCAAACAAGGTAGATTACCTATATTATAATATGTAGTATAGTTAGTAAATTGAAATGAAATAAATGTGTACAGATAAGTGTTTGGATACATGCTTGATTTATGATATATAATCTTATAGGTTTGGAAATGTTTTAAGAATTTGAATTATATCAAATTTTGATTAGGTAAATGATAATGATATGGTTGAATTTTGAAACATAGTTGGTATATGTAATTTGATTAATGATGCATGTTTGATTTTAATTGATTATGTGCTTAAATATATATATATGTATATATATATTTATGGGAGGAAATTTTGTGGTTGAGTTAGTATTAAAAAAGAATTTCGAATTGGGTTTTGATAGGTAATGCCTCGTAACTCTAATCCGGCGACGAACACGAGTGGGGTTGTTACATAAAATGTGACATATATTTGGTATCATTGGCAATCAGGATCTCTTGGTCTTATTATGTCTCTTGACAAGCCACCCATGGCATCTAAAACCTCTTTAAAAATTCTACTTACAATTTCATTAGAATGTTGAAACCTCTCTTGGACATCCCGATTGGAGGCTCCCTTACTAAGAGTAAAGACAAATAAAATCACTTCTCCAAAGTTTATATTCTATATGAAGGAAGCAACCTATACTTACTTTCGAAATCCATGCACAATAGGCTAAATGTGCGTTGTGTCATTCTAAACATGTTAAAACAACACTTTTCATGACCATTCAACAATTCTTGCATCCATTTTTCTCCCGTTTGAAAAGAAATCATGCATGGCTCCTTGTGTATGTACTTTACATGATAAAGAGATATATAACCAAGTGCACAAGCTACCAAGTCCTAGAATTCACTATTTTTGTGCCTCTTACGTATTCTATTGTGTATAACATGCAAATACATGCCTACAAATATATATAAAAACTATAATTGCTTCAATATTGCCCACATAAAAAAATTAGGAGAACAAACATTGCTTCCATAATCAAAACAAAAATCAAAAGTAAGAACCAAACTTTAGATAAGTCAGTTTCACATTACAAATAAGATCCATTACAAAATGTATATGTAGCATCAGCTTGGTCTTTAAAATGTCATCACATATTGCATCAAACAACAAAATCTAAGCAAGCATACATTTGCTAAATACTAATTGCTAAATACTAACTAAAAGTTGACTTCAAAATATGTTTACAAATCGATAATAGAACTAACTAGAAGATAACAACTATATTAAAGTTAGTATGATATTCATTTTTCACTCTCATACAAGTATTTAATCCAATGAAGTCTAGCATCGTCATCTGGTAGACCATTAAGTATTGTCATTTTTTGGGGATCCTCAATCAAGGTGCAAGCAAAACAAAATTTTGGAGTACTAGGTATTAAGCTAGGCAATGATACTAACTTCGTTAGAAAATCAACAAATGTATGAGAAGAATTAGCAAGTGTGCATGCTTCAAGATTCATTAACTCTATCTTTAATGCTCCTCACAGTAACAGCCTGAATCATAGCATCAAGTTTCTCCATCAACATTGTTGATCTTCCAACCCTTCTAGAGGATTCAGTCTTAGAACTCTTATTACTCCCAAAAGCATCATTCTCAGAGCCTCACTTGCTTCCTCTTTGACCGCCTCCGGACATACTAATGTCTAAAGTGTGAATACTGCAACTAAAGATATGAAATTGAGGCGGTGTCAACAAGTATACGAGTTAAGTTGTAATATAGCTTTTACAACACTAAACGTAAATAGACGTTGTTTCAACACTAAACGGTTAGCTAGAGACTTAGCCACATAAACAGTTTCTAACCTTTTCCACAATGCGGATGAGATTTTCTCCATCAATACCTCTTGTAATACCCTATTCGCAGGACGACTGGATTGCAGACAGGACCTCTTCATCAAGCTCTTCCCATTCTGTCTGATCTAGATTCTCAAGCTTTTTCCCAATAACGACCTTTTTTAGGCCTGTTTGAACTAGAATTGTCATCATTCGAACTTGCCACAGATTGACATTTGTGACACCATCGAACTTCTCAATGTCAAACCTTGTTTTTTTGGTGAATTTTCTACAATTGTAAAAGAGCCTATTTATAGGCTAAATTCGTAGCTCAAATAATAATAAAATAATCTAGACTAATTAGAGTTCAACTTAAACAGATAAAAAGAGTTTAATTGGGAGATTATCTCTCAAATTTTATTGAAATATGAGACATATTCAACAAAAATTTTCAAGAATTTTGGATGAAAAAGTTGGTTTTCATGGCAAAAGACCAAATTGCAAGAAAAATAAAACTTTCCCTTTTCTAGCTCTCTCTCACGTTGGAGCATGGAAAGATAACAATTTCTCTTCATATTTTGTTCCTTTTTATACTAACATTTTCATAATAAAGTATTAATAAAAATCTAATTAAAATATTAATATTATAACATTTATCTAATTATTTAATTTAAAATATCTCTCATGTCATCATTACACTCTAGAATTCTATATCATGCTAATTAACCATTTTGCCCTTTATAATCCTTAAAAATTCCATCATTGAACCATCATTTAATTTGGTAAAATTACAATTTAGTCACTCACAATTCTTCATTTATTCAATTTAGTCATTATTCATCCATTTTTCTTATTTTATAGACTCATCCACCTTTAATGTATTTTCATTATTGTCCCTTCAACTTTTTTATATTTATACTTTAACCCCTATATTTTAAATATTTACACTTGGACCACAAAACTTTTCATATCCTTACGATTTAGTCTCTAGCTCAAATTAACATTTCACAACCTACTTCTTATTTCATTTTTCTCTAACATCTCATGTCCTTTACTTTCTTTGTATCTTATTTTACTAAGAATCTATCTCATATTATTTTCTACCAATGGGGTTTTGACAATGTTGCATTTTCGATTAAATCCTTCATGTGATTTTTTATTTATAGAAGGAAGACCTTAAGGTGACACATGCCCCACCATTTCACACAATATCTTTTTTCTACATTATAAAACTGGTCAAATCTCATTTTTGGTCCTTCTAATATACCTTAATTAGAATTTAATCTCTATTCCTTAATTTTTAATATATTTTCCCCTATATTAGTATAATGTTAGTCCAAATAGTTAATATTTTATTATTTTAACTAAATTGTTAACATGATTTAAAAAAAACAGCTTGGTAAATTGGAATAAGTGTTATAAAAAATTCCACATTGACATATGGGTTCCCTTTTTTTCTTTTACATTTATATGAAAATTATGAAATCTTAGTTTTGGTCTATTTATTATGCCTATTTTTTTTAGATTTAACCTCTATACTTTAATTTCTAACATAATTTAGTCCTTATATTTGTTTATAATGCTATTTGTTAGTCCAAATAGTTAATATCGATTAAAATTTTGACATGATTTTTCAAAAAAAAAAGCTACTATTTTAACAAAAAAAATTAATTTCAGCATGATGAATTGGAGTAAGTTTTTTTTTAATTTTTTTAAATACAAGTTAGCTACTAAAATCATTAAGGGTTTTAATTATTTAGACTAGCTAATGAGATTATAATAATAGAGGACAATAATAGATTAAATAAAAGTATAGAGATTAAATTATAAATTTAAGCATAATAGAATGATCAATACCTTAATATGAGCTAAGAAAAATTTATACCTAACACAATCATTCCTAATATATATAGTCATTGAATGTGTAATGACCTAATTTTCAGTAGTATCAAAAAATGTGGTTTTGGGACCCTATTTTTGTAAACCGAGTACATTAATATTAAATAAAGATATATACGGATATATTATATAGATAAATTAAATTTTTGATAATTAATTTAGTCAAATTAGTAATTAATTAAGGTTCAGAGACTAAATTGTAAAGTCTGATCGCTATAGATTTTTAATTATAAAAAGACTTGAGGACTTAAATTGCAATTAACCTAAGGTTTAAAACAAAAATTAGACCATGTTAAAAGGTATGTAGGTGGACGGTATAATAATATAATTAATAAATTAGTTAAAATAAAGTTTAATTTAATTAAAGTAAGGTTGATTATGCAAATTAACCATTTTTAACTTAATATATATGTGTGTTTGGTGGGAAGGAAGAGAAATACACCTTCTCCACCTGAACTTAAAGAAGAAGAATAAGAAGCAGCCACCATTAATGCACCTTCAAGCTTTCAGTCTTTAAATTGGTTAGTGCAATTTAGTCATTTTCTTGTAACTTTTATAGATTTGAGGTCATTAGAACTTGATTTATAGCTAGCCCATGTACCAATTTGTAAAACTGCTAAAGTTTTGAAAGATTCAATTGTTGAGAATTGGAAGTTTTAGGTGTTAAATTGATAGATTTTAAGCTTAGACATGCAAAAAGACTAAATTATAAAGCTTAATTGATAGTTCCGTACATTAGGAACTAAATTGCATAAATTGTAAATTTGACAGTAGAAATAAGAAATAGGAGGTCCCTAATGAGTAATTGGAGCTTTAAATTGAAAGTTAGGTTAGTCCCGATTTTAAGGACTAAATTGAATAAATTAAAAATTTTGTATAAATTGGTAATTGATTGTAAATTGAATGATTATTGATGATTTCATATGTCTTATGTTAATCTGTAACTAACGTCACCTGGATTCATCGAGAGAGAAAGGAAAATCCAAAGCTGTTAACGAATAGCTCAAAATTTTTGGTTTGTGTTTCTATGATTCAATACCTATTTAATTACTACATTTTCATGTCATTTCACATCATACATTGTTTAGGTAAGCCATTGATGACTATTTGAGTTGATTTGGTATGTATGAGATTGATTTTCGATATAAGGACTAAATTGAATAAAGTATGAAACTTGAATTTACTTGATATTTGTTAAATGGTATGGACTTGTGTTGAAATATGTTATATAAGTTATGGAATTATGATATTTTGATTGATTTGATAATTTTGAATTGTAAATTGAGTTGACTATAATGAATCGGAAGTGGAATACTCGATTAGTTGTTCGGACCGAATCGGATATAGTTGGCATGCTATAGGGTCAGAGTATTGTTGGTAGCAATCATTGTGGAGCAACCCGGGATAGTAGATTATATATTGAGTCATCGTTGTCGGCAATTCGGGGTGACAGGTTGATTGAGTTGAGAAAATCATTGTTGTCGGGCAATTCAGGATGGTATTATGTATTGTTATAGAGTCATCATTGCCAGGCAACCCAGGGTGACAGATTCGCGTATTCGTTCTGAGTCCATGTCAAGTTAATAGGGTTAAAAACATGTAAATTGGTTAAACGATAAATGAAATGAAATGTGAACTTTATATTATGCGAATTGAATTGAGAACGAGCCCTAGGGGCCGGTCGAGTTCTGACAAGATTTTAGTCTCAGAAATGATTGATTTAGTAACATGGAATTGTGTTTAATGGGTTCAAGTGAGTAAATTATAATTTGAAGAAATGAATGATATGTTTAGACATGCCTATGTAATAAGTCCAAAGATAATGATGTTTAAATTTATATGTATATAAATGGTAGTTTTTGGTATGACTAGGTGAATGGTTGACATGTAAGATTGGTAAAAGCATGTTTTATATGAAACTAAGGTGCTTGACTAGAATGGAATGAAATTAGGTTAGAAATTAAATATGTGCAATACATAAACTTGTTTATAATGCTTGAATAATAGAAAATACCACTGAGTGTTTTACTTAGTGCATAGTTTTGTTTTCTCCGTGCGCAGGTACAATAGATTCCTGATTGTGAAAGCAATTGGTCTTGCATCCTTGAAGCAAATTCTTGGCTCACCAAATTTTGTTACATTATGTTTTGGTATTGAATTGGGCATGTACCTAGATTGAATTATTTTGGTATTATGCTATGTTATTTGCACATTTTATATAAGATGTTAATGTATGAATTGGTTAAATTGTTAGTATGTTTAAGTGAATGATGAATATGTGTCGATATGGTATAAAATCTTGAAAATGTTAATGATCTTAGTGAATTTGGTAGATTTCTTATGTTTTGATTGAATGGCACTAGAAACTAGCTTATAGGTAATGAGGCTTTTGTGTGTATTGTTGAATAAGGTTGAAATATTCATGTTTGAGTATTGAAATTGGCATAGGTAAGTTGAACTGAATGGAATGTATATGTACTTGGTGGTTGGATAAATTTGCAGGTCAAAGAACATTAGAAATTATAGAAATAATATGTGACGTCGCGACGAGGGCTGTACTCCAAGCCACGTCGAGATGAGGAACCCTGTCATCACGATGAGGACAAGTCAGTATGCCACATCACAATGAGGAACTCCATCATGTCTTGACGTCAACCCTGTAATTTGATTTCTTTACAATTAAGTCATGATTCAATCTCGGGTTAACTTTAGAGCTTATGTAAGCTCGTATAAGACCCGAAAATATAAAATTAACATATTGTTTGCCTATAATGTTTGTATTTGGATGATAAATGGCTTGAATTGCGTTTATTTTTATTGTTGTTGCTTCGGCAACAAATGTAGCACACTGTAGCTCGGACGTGGCGGTCGAGTTAGGTATGAGTGTTACAGAATGTATAATAAAAATTAAATATTTAACACTATTCAATCTAGTTTTTTCACGAATTTATATATTCTATATTTGAATATTAGATTTATTACTTTGTATTAATTTATAGTTAATAGAAATATGAGACAAAGAATATCCATTACTTAGATTTACTTTGATTTTAATACAACTATCTTAGATATTTAAATTTATTACCAAAATTTGGGTTAGCATGTATATTTTTTGGGCAACTTTTTTAGTATTTCCTTTTGTTGGGTTACAAATAGCAATACAATGTTACAAAAAAGGAAATAAATATTAATGTTCACAATACATTTTTTGACACATGGCACTCTCTATATGAAGTACTTATTTATAATTTTGGTAAATTACTCTTTTACTTCTTACTTTTTAATTTTTTTAAAGTTATTCCATGCCTTTTGTTTAAAATTTCTTTTTATAATTTTTTACATGTTAAATATAAAGTTGATTTTAAATAAATTCTCTTTATTTTAACATTTTACTTAATTGAATTAACTTTTAATGTTATAATATTAGAATTAATTAATATTAATTTGTTAAACTTAAAATATAATTTTTTTTTAAATATACATTGTCGAAACCATTTTTTATATTTGAAAAATGGGAGTCGACTTTGAAAATGAAAATGGAGTCGCCACCGATCTTTTATTGAGGTATGATTGGATCACCTTGAAAATGTTTTTGGGTCTACAAATATTGAGAAAATAGGTTCGGGAGTCGGTTACGCACGAGGAAGGGTTAGCACCCTCGTGATGCCCAAAAATTGGTACCGAATTGATTGCTTAATGTCTTAGTATTTAAATTTTGAAAAGATTCTAAAATACGATCCTTTGAAGTTAAAATTTGAATAAACCAAGTTGAATGATAAGACACACTCATTTCGAAGAAATAAATTGTCACGCTCAGTAAGTTAGGACGCAACAATTCAATCGTCAAAATTAAGTATATCTTTTTAATTTTTAAATTTTAAAACTCATTCATTTTGAGAAGGTTATTTGGTTATTTAGGTCAATCAAGGAAACAGAATCCAATAAGCTAAGGTTCAATTTCTCGAAATTCCTGAACACCAAGTATTGCCTTTATTTTAAAATCGAGATAACAAAATATCATACCCAGTAAGTTAGGATCCAACATTTTGAAATCTTAAAAGCTTTATTTTAAAATTGTATGGTTTAAATAAAATAAACACTTAGCTATCTAAATTCATCGAAAAGAATTGAGGCCCAGTAAGTTAGGGCACAATCCTCTCGATAACTATGAACACCAAGCCTTTTTTGAAAATTATGAAATAAAAGGATTGTAGTGCTTTATTAAAATACAATTTTTACAAATGAGACATGATTGAATAGCAATACATAATGTAAAAGATAAATAGCAACCCAAACCTACACTAAGAAGTAACAAGCAAGATAAGTGAATACAAATAGCAATAATGATTTTAATATTATACAGACACCAATATTAATAATTAAGCATCAAATAAATTGATAATCAATCTCCTAAAAAGATACCTCAAAACCATGAAAAGGAAAAAAAATTATAATCAATATATCCTTTATACAAAAATTCAAGAGAAACTATATACATGACTTCAAAATAAATTCAAAAAATATTAAATACTTAGTATTTGGAACAAATTAGGAAATAGATTTAAAGTAAGCAATATACATTTATTAGTTAGACATGATAATACATATAAAAATATAAAAATAGTGATATATAAAAAAAGTAAGTAAAATATATTACAAAATTTTAAAAGGAATTAATTACATATAAATAAAATAGGCTTGAAAGATATGTACGAATATATTAAAAAAACACTTAAAATTAATGATCATAACAAAACCAAAACATTAATACGTACTTAAGAAAAGAATAATTTAAGAAGCTATATATTTATATGAATAATAGTATTATAACAAATATTATCATGTAATATTTACCGTATAGGAATAAAAAGGTAAATTCAAAAAAAGCAATATAAAATAAAACATCAAAATTTATTCAAATCATATTGAGTTCCAATAAAATATATAAAACAATTAATGATGAAATAAACAAAATATATAATAGATTTAAAACATCAATATATGATAAATTTATATAATATTAATAACAATTTAAAATAATAATATATTATATTTTAAAATTGTACTAATAATAAGTTTAAAAACAATATCAAACTTAAATATTAAAATAATGTTAGAAATAACTATGTCAAAATAAGAATTAAATATATTTAACAATAAATAAATAAAAATTAAATTGCAACTAGAATTAAACGAAAAAACGAACTAAATTATTAATCGATTCAAATCTGAAGGACCAAAACGGCAATTAAACGCAAATATTCGGATGTTCAAATCCGATCAATAAGAACGATGCCGTTTGACTGAGGATCAAAATAAAAACAGGATCAAATATATGGTATAATGTAAAAAAACTGAAGAAAATCGAATTGAAAGAACATAAAATATAGAAGGACTCATTATGCAAATAGACCTTTGAACAAAATTGCACGGATCCTGCCCCGGGTAGGGTCACCGTGCGGATCTTGGCCTTAAACGACGTCGCTACTGAAGCATGCTTAAAACGGTACCATTTCCTTCACAGTTCATCAGCTAGAATAAACCTAAAATTAACAGCCTCCTATTATTCACACATCAAACCCTAAAAAAACTATTCTCCTCCCCTCTGAGCTCCGTTTCAGACTCGGACCCCCTTTCTATCCTTCCCCGACTCAAATTGGAGCGGAAAGAGACGTCGATAGCCCCCAACGAAGGTAAATCTCCCTTTCTTTTTTTGTTTTTCGTATAAAACAAAAAGAGTAAAAGAAAACAGTAGAGAAACGTAGAGGAAAAAAATGGTGAATCACCTCTTCTTTGAACTGTTAATCGTGCTCTTTTTCTTTATTGATTTTTTTTCCAAATCGGATCCGTTTTACAGCGTATTTAATGGCTTTATATAGCCGAATAAAGAGAAATAAAGAAAATAAAATAAATAAGATCCAAAACTGTTACGAGCTAAAAAAATCAGCAGAGAAATTTACAAGCCTAAGTGAAACGGGGAGTTTAGGGATTAGTAATATGGAGCATTTTGATTATAACAAAATAGTCCACATCATTACGTTGTAGTTTCTTTAAATCTGCATGTATTGCATAGAAGCGATTATCAAGGAAAATTTCAGTAACAAGCAAATCTCAGAATTCTCTCTTCATCTTCTTCCTCTCAATTCTCTTTTCTTTTCTTACTCAAAATTTAGGCTCGCATCAATGGTATCAGAGTTTTCACGATCCCTTCTGATGGTTGGCGATGGAGTATCTACGAGGTTACAGAAGGAGGTGGGCAGTATGCAGCAGGAGATTTCTAAAATTTAAAAGGAAATCGCTCGGGTGGAAACAAAATTGGAACATCGTCTGCAGGAATTTAAAACTGAGTTTTAGGGAGATCTTCAAGCTTTGCTGAGTTAGTATTTCAGACCACCACCAGCAGGGTCGTCGGCAAATGCTTTCGGGGACAAAGGTAAGGGTGTTTTGGGAGCTCCTCCTGGCTTCATACCTAAGAACACAGAGTTACCTCAAATGCAGATAGAACCCGTTGTTCCAAATGGGGGTAGTGTACAGATGAAAAATTCCTCATATGTGGCTGGAGTTTCTATTAATCATAGTCGATTGGAATGCCCCAAGTTTGATGGTACCGATTTTTGGGGATGGTGGACCAAGTTAGAGTAGTATTTCGAAGCAGAAGATATACCTGATGCTAGTAAAGTCCATCTGGTAATGTTGAACTTGGAGGTCCGAGCGTTGGAATGGCATCATTTCTACTCTCAGCGTAATGGAGGTCTGCAAATACTGTCGTGGCCGGCGTATATAAAGAGCCTCCAAGATCATTTTGGTTGTGGAACATTTAAGGATCCAATGAGGGAGTTGGTCAACTTGAAACAGCAAGGTACGATTGAGCAGTTTCAAGATCTCTTTATAGGATTACTTAATCAATTACATCTACCTGAATCGTATGCTCTTAGCATTTTTCTAGGAAATTTGAAAGCTGAAATAGGCCATTATTTGGATTTATTTGCACTATCGACACTGATGGAAGCCTTTCAATTAGCTAAAAATATTGAAATACTAATTTTTCATTCGGGGAGAAGGCCTACAACTCTTAGGGTTAATTCACCTAAAAATTTTAGCAACACTTCTGCTATATCGAGGCACTCTTCTTTTCCCACAAGATCGGTAGTTAGTGTTCAGTCTGCTATTAAGGTCTTATCAAACAACCCGGGGTCTAGAAACATATCTCCAGCAGTGATGGCTGAAAGGAAGCAGAAGGGCCTTTGTTTCTGGTGTAGGGCTAAATATCATACGGGTCATAAGTGCATGAAAACTCAACTGTATCAAGTCTTACTGGAACCTCATTCTGATGGAGAGACTGAGGAGTTTCAGGAGTGCTCTAACAAGTTGGAAGAAAATGGGAATGATGAGGAGGGTCCTAAGTCTCCTACCATTTCACTGAATGCTCTTACTGGGATGCAAAGGCATAATACCATGAGGATGGCTGCTAAAATGGGGACCCATTGGGCTATCATTTTAGTTGATTCAGGTAGTACCCATAATTTCGTTGACACAAAATTGGTTCATAGATTGCCTCTACCAGTGGTGCGACAAGAGCAGTTGAGGGTCTCTGTAGCGAATGGAAGTTGTTTGTTTACTAGGGGTTTGTGTAAAGAGGTTACATGGGAGGTGCAAAATCATAAGTTTACAACTGACTTCATAGTGTTAGCTTTGAAAGGGTGTGATATGGTGTTGGGGGTGCAATGGTTATTGACCCTTGGGGACATTATGTGGAATTTTGGTTCCCTAACTATGCAGTTTAATGTAGTAGGGGAATCTTGTGTTCTCCAAGGCATAGCTCCTGGTTCATTGGCAGCAGGAAATATGGAATTTAACCCGAGATGTTTTGCAACAATTGGGCAATCAATAGGACCTTTTACAGTAGTGTTGAGCTCACCCGAACAAGTGATGCTCTCTACCAAGGAGAACAAGGACCATGAAATTCACCTTCGAGAATTGTTGAGGGAGTTTGATGGCATATTTCAGGTCCCAAAGGGGTTACCACCCCGCAGGTTGCACGACCACAAAATTCTATTAATGGATGAAGGACCAGTAATCAAGATGCGGCCTTATCGATATCCAGCGTTTCAAAAAAATGAAATGGAGAAGCTCATTCAGGAAATGCTGCAAGCTGGAATCATTCGCGACAATACCAGCTCTTTTGCTTCCCCATTGTTATGGTCAAGAAGAAATATGGGAGCTGGAGATTGTCCGTGGATTATAGGCAGTTGAACCAACATACAGTCAAAGATAAGTTTCTTATTCCGGTGATCGAAGAGTTACTGGATGAACTAGGGGAGGCCAATGTGTTTTCTAAACTGTATTTAAGGTTCGATTATCACCAAATCTGAATGTGGGAGCCTGATGTACATAAAACTGCATTTCGTACGCATGAAGGGCACTATGAATTTTTAGTGATGCCCTTTGGCCTCACTAATACTCTCTTAAGCTTCCAAGCTCGCATGAACTCAATCTTTAAGTCCTTGCTGCGGAAATTTGTGCTAGTATTTTTTAATGACATTCTTGTCTACTCAAAGTCTTGGTCGGAGCACTTACAACATTTGAGGTCAGTTTTGTTGATTCTAAAGGAGCAGCAGTTGTATGCTAAAAAGACAAAATGTTGTTTTGGGTCTTCCCAAATTCATTACCTGGGACATGTTCTGCAGGAAGGAATCGTTTTCATGGGCACCTCAAAAATTGATTGCATACTTACTTGGCCCGTTCCTCGATCAGTGAAGGAGTTGCGCGACTTTCTTGGTCTCACCGGGTACTACAGGCAGTTTATCAAGAATTATGGAATGATGGCTCATCCATTAACTGATTTGTTAAATAAAAATGGGTGGGAATGGTCTGACAGAGCTACTGAAGCTTTCTAGACACTTAAACAAGCTATAAGCTCAGCTCCAGTGTTAGCACTTCCAAATTTTCAGCTCGAATTCGTGGTCGACACAGATGCTAATGGGGTTGGCATTGGTGCAGTTCTATAGCAGCAAGGGAGGCCGGTTGCTTTCTTTAGTAATGTAACAGCCCGATTTTGGGTCTAGTTGGAACAGTGGTTTCGGGACCGCAAATCCGACGAGGAAAAATTGATTTTAAAATACGACATGGGTTGCATTATGATAAGAAGGTTGCATGAAAATATTGATATGAAAATTTTATTGATTTAGTGATTAATTAAGGAAAGGACCTATTTGTATAAAATGTAGAATTTGAATTCTAGAAGCTAGAAAGGTTAACTAGCTATGAAATTGTAATACCCCGAAAATTACTACAGTAAGAAAGTAAGATAATATCCCTGATATGGTAAAATAAGGAAATAAAGTGATAAAAAGGGAAATTGAGTTATGTCAACAATGGAAGGTATATTATGACATATTAATTCAAGAAAGGATTAAATCGCAAAAGTGAGAAAAGTTTTGTTGCCCAAGAGTAAATACTCAAAATTTGAAGGGTTAAAGTGTAAATATGAAAAAGTTGAAGGACTAATAGTGTAAATATTTTAAGGGTGGAATGATCTAGAAATTAAGAAAAATGGATGGATTAGGACCAAATTGAAAAAGGTGAAGAAGTTTGATGGACTAAATCACAATTTTACCAAATTAAGTGATGACTCAAGGATGAAATTTTAAAAGATTATAAAGGGCAAAATGGTCAAATAGAAGAGAGAGAAATCTAGAAGATAATGATGATGTTGGAGATATTTTAGATTAATAAATAAATAAATATTAGTTTATTAATATTTTAATTTAATTTTTTAAATGATATTTTATTATTTTATTATTAATTTATTTAGTATATATATATATGTGGAAAGAAAGATGAAAACCAAGCAACCTATCATTTTCCATGCATCCAACGTGAGGAGAAGAAAGAAAGAAGGAAAATTTTACTTTCTTTACAATTTGGTCCTTCCTCCAAAAACTTACCATTTTCACCTAGAATTCAAAAGAATTTCCATATCCATCAAGAGAGAAAGATAACAAGGAGACTATGGGGAGCTAGAATATCAATTTGGATTCAAGAAATTGAAGCTGGAGGAGAGAGAAAATCAAGTTAAAGATTGAAATCAATAGGACAAGGTAAGAACATGGAGATTTCAATATATTTTTAAGTTTGATATTATTGAAATAGCATGGGAAAGATGTTATAGTAGAGTTTTCTTATATAAAGTCTTATGTTCTTGATATATTAGTGAAGTGAAATAAGTGAAAGTGATGAGAAATATTATAGAGGAAGGAAATAAGGAAGTTATAAATTTAGTAACTAACATTTTGCACTAAAACAGTTTTGGACAGCAGCAGTGGGTTAACTTTGAAAAATCACCATAAATTGTGTAAATGAAATTAGAGGATGAAAACATATGGAATTAAATCTTACTTAGTCTAGTTTCTCATAAAAGAAACGGTGTAAGTAACGGAATTTTAAATCATGAGATATAATAGATTTTGTGAGACAAGGTCAGAATGATTTCGGGTTCCCCTGTTCTGACTTTAGAAAATCATCAAAAATTGTAAAAAAATAATTATGGGTTGAGGTTTACATTCTTGAATTCCTTATTGAGTCTATTTTTAAAAGAAACAAACAAGAACATTGTTTGAATTTTTTACAGGGAGTTAAGTAAATTTTAGTAAGGAGAGGTCAGGGCTGTTGGGCAGTGAAACAGGGGAAATTTTAAAGAATAAACTGTACTAATTGGCTAAACCAAAAATTCTGGAAATTTTATGGTAGAAAGGTATATGAGTCTAGTTTTAGGAAAAATTTACGGAATCCAATTTGGAGCTCTGTATCTCCAGATAAAAATAATTTAGTGACTTTGACTCGGATAAACAGTTTTGGATATACATGTGAATGAATAGAGAAATTATAATTAAGGTTGTTTAAGTGTGTTATACACATTAAGGATGTGGAATGGAGAGGAGGAGGAGGAAAATATATGATTATTTAACTAGCATGAGTTTACATTAAAAATGACCAATTTACATGTTTTAGGTTCAGGGACTAAATTGAACAAATGTGAAACTTTAAGGGTAAATTTGTAAAAATGTCAAAAAGTGACCAAATTGCATGAAATGAATTGTTTTATTATTTAAATTAGTAAATGGAATGAAATATTAATTTAGATCATGATTGGGTGGAAATTCGAGAAAAATAGAAATTTTTAAAATGTTCATGAATTTTAGTATTTCTGCAATTTAGCCTGTTAAGCTCGTATGAACTATATTTTGTATAATTTTAATTGAAGTGATTTAGTAATGAATATTATATATTTGTGTGTGTTTTATTATTGGAATTGAATTATTATTGGTAATATGTATTGGTAGATTAGAAAGTGGAAAGTGAATTTGAATTGAAATGTGATTATTGAATATAAATTGAAATGGTTTGAATTGAATTATTGAATTAAACTGGAACATTGAAATTGGTGATTGATATGGATTTTATTGGAATTGAAATTGAGAAAGTGGAAATTGATATGTGTGACTGATACTGAACTGAATTATGGAATACTGAATACTATTATGTGTACTGCATTGAACTGTGAAAATACTGAAGTAACGAATTACTGCAATGCTGTGAAACTGATTGAAATAAGAAATTTATAATTGATACTGAACTAAGATGGAAATTGTACTGAAAGGTAAATTAAATACCCTATTAACTAGTCGGGCTAGTCGGATATAGTTGGCATGCCATAGGATATGGAAGAGTACGGGGTATTTGCCGGCTTACTGATCAAGCACTTATGTGCCGACTACTGTTACTGTTACTGATTCGGCACTTTGTGTGTCGAATATTGTTACTGTTACTGTTACCGATTCGGCACTTTGTGTGTCGAATACTGTTACCGTTACTGTTACAGATTCAGCACTTTGTGTGTTGAATATTGTTACTGTTACTGCTACTGTTACCGTTACTGATTACTGTTTACTGGTGTGTTTGGTTGGAATCCGTGTATCCGTCGAGTCCGAGTCAAGTTAATAGGGGTAAATGAAATAAAGTTACTGATAAAACTAAATCTGAATGATATGACATATGTGAAAGGTAAGAATTATTATTCAAGAAACAGATAAGGATAAATTTTATGAAATAGATTTTGATAATATAAAAATGAGAAATGAAAATGAAATAATTTGAAATAGTAAAATAATACTTGAATTTAATTGAATACAAGTTATTGAAATATATTTATGGATTTAATGTATGAAGTGAGTATTTAAAGACTTTAACTGTAAATTGATTATAAAAGAATGAATTGATGATGGAAATTGATGATGGATAAATTATTAAAATGGAATGGGAAATTGAAACAAATGTGAAATAGTTACTGAAAGACTAATGTTGTAAGGTTTTAGATATGAAATAGAATAAGTTATTGAATTGAGATGTATAAATGAAATGTATGAAATAATGATTTTATGAAATGGTTATTGATGAAATGCATGAAATAGATACTGATATAGTAAGAAGATAAATAAGTTAAAATAAAGAGAAGCAATGTAAAATACATACATTTGAAATAAAATTAAAGTTTAAATGCATGAATAATATATTAATGGTAAAATAGTGGAAGATTTAATATATTTATATATATGTGTGTTGTTTTTGCCTTAAGTATTTGAATTATAGTAATACCACTGGGTGTATACTCAGCGTACGGTTTGTTTCCGTGCGCAGATTAGATATAGAAATTTTCGAAAAGTTGAATTTGAGATTACGAGTTTTCATCTCATCACATCTTCAAGCAACAACAGGGTATGTTTTAAAGTTTTGATTAGAATGGCATGTACTTAGGAAAAAAAAATATTAGGTATGTTTCAAATTTTTAGTTTTTGTGTTCAAATATATTAGAAATTAGCCAAGAATTAATTTGGCACCAAATGTAACATTCCTATATTAGGTTCCTTAAGTCGAACATGGTATAGGGGTGTTACAAGTAAAGCTCTCGGGTTACGCCACCAAGTCTTGTCAATTTATGAAAAAGAGATGATGGCAGTACTGTTGGCGATTTGGAAGTGGCACCCTACTTAGTCGGTCGACATTTTAAAATTAGGACAGATCACCAGAGTTTACGATTTTTATCTGATCAAGTGGTTGTTACCCCGTTTCAGCAACGATGGGTCACAAAAATGTTGGGATACGATTTTGAAGTGTCATATAGAAAATGGATTAATAACAAGGTTGCTGATGCTCTTTCTCGACAACCACATTTTGATCATTGTCAGTGCTATCAGCTATCTACTAGTTCAGTTATTTCGGGTCTCTTGGAGCAGGTACAACAGTCATATACGTTGGATGACAAGCTACAGAGGATTATTTAGAAGGTTTAGCAGTTTTGAAATACTGACCAAAAGTACTCTTGGGATGGTCGATTTCTGTTTCGAAAAGGGAAAATCATTGTGGGTAAAGTTCCTCAACTGCGTCGAGAACTGTTCCTTCACTTCCACTCTAGTTCCATTGGAGGTCATTCGGGGGTGCATGTCATTAGGAAAAGAATCTCGAGTCAATTATACTGGAAAGGGCTTATGACGGATGTTAAGAAGTAGACTCGTGAATGTTTAGTGTGCCAAAAATGCAAAGGCGAATCAGTAGCTTCTCCTGGTCTTTTACAGCCTTTGCCGATACCAGAGAGGGCTTGGTCGGTGATCAGCATGGATTTTATTGAAGGCTTACCAGCCTCAAATAAGAAGACTTCCATCCTTATCGTGGTTGACCACTCACCAAATACGGTTACTTTTTGGCGTTGAGTCACCCGTATACAGCTAAAGACGTGGCCCATGAATATTTGACGCAAATTTACAAATTGCATGGTATGCCTGAATCTATCATTTCGGACAGGGATAAAATTTTCATTAGTAGCTTCTGGCAGGAGTTATTTCGACAATCGGAAACTAAGCTCCTATTATCGACAGCCTATCATCCACAAATGCATGGTCAGACTGAGGTCCTTAATTGCTACCTAGAAAATTATCTAAGGTGCATGACAGGGGAAACACCTGCACAGTGGGTTCAATGGCTGCCACTGGCTGAATAGTGGTACAATTCATCCTACTATTCTTCTATTCATCTCACACCATATGAGGCACTGTATGGACAGCCTCCCCCTACACATATGCCTTACTTGGCCGGTGCTTCTTCCGTGGCTGTTGTGGATCGCAGTTTACAAGCTAGAGAAGCTGCTCGAAAACTACTCCAGTTTTTCCTCAAGAAGGCCCAGACTCGTATGAAGCAACTGGCAGACAGACACCGATCAGAGAGAAGCTTTTAGGTGGGTGACATGGTTTACTTACGCTTACAATCATATAGACAACAATCCATTTGGAAGGTCTCTAATCAGAAGTTGTCTCCAAAGTACTATGTCACTTTTCCTGTGATTAAGAAACTAGGGGCAGTGGCTTACACTTTGCAACTTCCGCAGCATTCCCGAATTCATCCGACATTCCACGTTTTTCAATTGAAGAAACATATGGGAGTGGCCCCAACTCAGGCTCAATTGCCACTGATGGATGATCATGGTGCCTTGCCAAAAGAGCCAATTCGCATTATTGACCGAAGGATAGTTAAGAAAGGGAGCCAAGTTGTGACTGAGGTGTTAGTAGAATGGGCCAACTCTTTTCCTGAAGATGCAACGTGGGAATCTTTCACTGCAATCCAGGACAAATTTCCTAATTTTCAGCCTTGAGGACAAGGCTGTTCTTCCAGGAAGGGAGTATTGTTACGGGCTAAAAAAATCAGCAAAGAAATTTACAAGCCTAAGTGAAACGGGAGGTTTAGGGATTAGTAATACGGAGCGTTTTGATTATAACAAAATAGTCTACGTCATTACGTTGTAGTTTCTTTAAATCTGCATGTATTGTATGGAAGCGATTATCAAGGAAAATTTCAGTAACAAACAAATCTCAGAATTCTCTCTTCATCTTCTTCCTCTTAATTCTCTTTTCTTTTCTTACTCAAAATTTAGACTCGCATCAAAAACAAATTCTTTTATTTTACTAGTGCATCTTTTTGCTTTCATTTGCTGGCCTCTTTTCCTTTGTTGCCCCTTTCTCTGCCTTTGCGATTTCTGTTTGTTACAGGTTCACCAGCTGGAGTGCACGCGCTTAGAAGTGTAACACACACAGGGGAAAAATGACTGGTAGCTGCGGCGCGTGGGAGCCTGGTTGCGGCTCATATCATTCCAAAAACCCTAGGGGTTTCTAGAGACTTCAGAAAAATGGGCCATTTTGGTTTTGGGTTTGGGTAGAGATTTAGGCCATTGGGCTGGTGTTGGGTCTGTATTTTAGGTTAATTGGCTTTGTAAATTTTGGTTTTTATATTTTTATTGTAAATGGACTGTATTAGGACTTTAAATTTTATTGTTTATTTATTATTTGGGTTTTTTAATCAGGCCCGGACAAAATTTGGGTATTACACACATATTAATAACATTTATCTACTTAAATTTATATTTTTCAAATATAATAGGACTTAATTACATTCTTTTTTTTTTGAGTAAAGGACTTAATTACATTCATTGATTGATTAAAGTAGAGAAATATAAAAATAAATTTACAAAAAATTGAATATTAATCATTTTAATGTTAAAATATATATAACAAATAACCTATAAGAAATTATTAATAATATTATTTAAACAATATATAATATATTAATATTAACATACAAACTATGATGAATTTTTGTATTATTTTAATATTTAATATTTTAAAATAAAATTAATATAATTGATTTAAAATTAGTTAAATATTTTTAAAAATATTTTTTAATTACATTTTTCTTCAATTTGTTAAAGAATTAAAATATTTTTAAATTTCAGTTCTAATCCATCTACTTTTTTAAGATTATATAAGAATAGTTAAATTTTAGTTGTGATCCCAATATTTCACTCATATTTGAGATTTAATCTCTATACTTTAATATTAACATAATTTGGTGCATCAACTTTTATATTATTATTAGTTAGTTTAAATATATTATTCTTATTAAAATGCTAAGGTGAATTTTTAAGAATTATCAACACCGTTAAATTATTTAATTATCAGTCTTCTATCAATTCAAATTATGTATGTATATGTGTGATAACGAAATAAATCATTAATATTTAATTTCTATTAATAAACTCTAATATTTTTTACCAACAGTAATTAGATGTTGAAAACCTTTGGTACAATATTCAATTATGTAGCAATTAGTACATGTATTAAGAGTAGAAAAGAGGAATTTGTATAAAATGATTTAATTTGTTTAAGAAGATTAAAAGAATACGTGTATATAAAATGGTAAAATTTTAAAATGATGTATAACCCATAATGGTTGAAATCATAATTCCAATTTGGTTTGTGCCGACACCAGATATCGGGGGGGTTGTGGACATAAATCCGTTAATCATATGCGTGCAAGTTGAGGGGTGACTCCTATAGTCAGCGCTATACCCTGCTTTAAAATATTATTACGAAATCGGCATGTTTTTTGGTTGTTGTCGAAAAGGGGTTTTTTTTGGGTTACATTTATTGATTGCATGGCTACCATACCATGTGCTGTGCACAAGGTTCAAACGTGGTCATATCCGGTAAACAAACTGCCGGCAATATTTAGATAAATAATAATAATAATCAAATTGAAGGACAGGGAAAGCTGCTAATATGACATGATTTTTTTAAATCAAATTAAAACCAATTTTGTAATTCGGACCTAAATATTTTTAGGTCACTAAATAAAAAATTTTGATTTCTCTATTAATAAAAATTACAAAAAATTAAAATATTTGTAAAAATTTCAAATTTTATATATTTAAAAAATTATAAAATTTTTAAAAAATTCTAAAAAATATATAAAGAAAGTCAAAAGATTTTAAAAAAGTTAAAAGATAATAATTTTGGGACAAAATAAATTAATAATAATTCAAGTTTATTATACTAAATAATTTTTTTATTTTGCTTTGAAAAGGTATTTTAATAAATATGATTTTAAATTTATGTGCTTTAATATGTAATTAATTATAATGTAACGAAATTTTAATTTGTCATGTTTAAAATTTTAATTTAACTCAAATAATTATTTGAAAAAATTTTAAAATCACTTAACAAGTTGATAAATTTAAAATTTTTTAACTCCATTAATTCAGGTAGGTGTAGGCAGTTGGTGGGGAGGAATAGGATCACATGCGGACTCCCAGACCAATTCCCATGGGATATAAATATCTACCCCAAGCTCCCCATCAAAACTAACAAAACAATTCTTTCGGCTTTTACTTGTTAGTTATCCAGAATCTCTGTCTCATACTCCTATGGTTAGATTTTTATTTCAACGGTTTCAGTTTCTTTTTCTTTTTATTCATTTACCAACTATAATTACATTAATGAGGCCCTAGATTTTGTTAATGAACGAAGTTTCTTGTTTTTTTTTTAAAAATCAAACAGGATAATCAAGATGGGGTTATGGCTATGGCTGTGGAAGCTGCGTTGGAATGGAACAGAAGGGAGAAAAGGCAGATGAGAAAGTTGCAAAGGGCTGTTCGAGAGAAGGGTAGGGAGCGTACGTTGCTTAAGAGAAAGAAGGAGGATATGGCTGCTAAGAAAGCCGCCAAGCAAAATGTTGTGGACGAGTTCATGCCCTTCTTTGATGCAATTGCCAAAAACGACATGGAGACTGCCCAGAATTTTGACGAAACAGCTATGATGAATACTATTCGCACTACGTTGAACGATGGCTAAGGTCACGCTGGCCACAATGCCGATTAAAAAGAAGCATGAAGGATAGAACTAGTTTCTTTGCATGAAAAACCAGTGGCATATGTATGCTTTGTTTATTTTGGGACTGCAGGACTGTTTAATGTTTCTTAGTTTTTTTTTTGGTCTCTTCTATGTTTTTCTTTTTGGGTTCATAATTTTGTCTCTTCTGTATTGTAGTTCTCGAAATAAGAGAATAAATAAAATATAATTCTGAAATTGTTTTCAGGAATTTAAATAGCGGTCCCGGTATAGCAGCCGCTATATATCAATAGCGGCGCCATCCGAAACTACTACTGCTAAAAATAGCAGTGTGAAGTGAAGTCACACCTTGCGACCGTAATTTAAAATTTAACAGGTAACAGTTAATTGCAGACGGGCCACTATTCCTGTTATTTTAAATCCTCAAAGACATGCAGGGTTTTCGTGAAGGATAAAAAGTTTGGATTTCGTTGTACCTGAGTCCGGAGGAATATAAAAGGCTCCGATGAAGCTCAGGATCTTAGAGGGTTGTTGATTAAAAATCAAGGCCACTCTGAAGATTTTCTCCCATGCAAGAAAGGGAGTTGTGTTTTAAACCAAAGGGCTTTAACGTTTTTTAACTTTCAAATTGATTTATGTTGTTTTCAAGGTTTTATTTTTAGTTTTAGGGTACAGTGCTAGTGTTTTAGTTTCCCTTTCTTTGAATGACATGTGTCATTGATGTGAAGGGGGGAAAGTAGTATTTTCTTATGGCCTATTGTTTTGTTTTCCTTTTGGTTTTCCCCATTCTTAATGCAACGGTTAATTTTGCTTAAAAAAATAGAAAACACTATAAAAATCATTAAAATTGACTTTTTATAATTATAATTATAATTATTATGTTTTATAATAAATTTAGTGACCACAATAGCATCTGTTATGTCCGCAACCGCAATAAACTTAACACGACCGAAAACGTGGCTGCAACCTTAATTTAAATCCCTGGTTGTTCTTTTATTTATCTTAGTTAACACATAAGAATGAAGTCTAAAAGGGTTATTTGAGATTATTTCAGACGTTGACCAAGAAAAGCCTAAGAGATAATGGTGAAAAAAGAAGAGAGGCAGAAACTTGATGCAGATCTTCATCGGGCAAGGGGTCAGACAGAATATAAAGTTCTGGGTCTTCTGCAAGAACAAAAGGAGATGAGGTAAAGCTATATACAGTAAATGGGTATAGGTAGATTTACATGTGAAATTCTTGTTGTGGATTGCTTTTCTGCCTTTCAACACAAAGCTTCAGATATTGAACAAGTATCTTTGTAATTGCTTTGCTTATGGTGGTGAAATTTTTGGTTACTTGCCACAGGGTTTCCCACTTATAAATCTTTGGTGTGCTTCGACTTTTCTGCTGATATGTTGTTTTGGGGTCGACTGATTTGGTTGGATCTATCAGTAATCTGTAAATCTTGTGCTGATTTATTTTAGGGGTATGATTGTGTTGGAATTTCAGTTTTGAGGTGGTTCGATAGAACCCAACAGGATACTGCTCCCAAATGCAGTTTTCTCAATACCAGAAATGTTAAATCTGCAAAGAAATTATGGTGTGTTGAATCTCTTGGCCAACTATCTTCAATATCCTTGATGGGAAATCCAATTTGTTTAGAAGCTATATATCATGAAATTTGTTTCTTGAATTGGCCTCCCATTAAAGTTTATTGAAAATTTCTTGACCCGATCTAAATTTGGTGCTATATGCACTTGGAGGGTTCATGGCAACAACTATTCATGCTACATTTGACTGGAATTTGAGTACGAGAATCACATCTAATACAATTCTGTTCAGTGTTATTCTTATGTCGGATGTGCATTAATGTTATTCTTTTTAAGTTGTTTCATGTATTTGGATTCTATATGTATATATTAGGAAAAGAAATAATTAGAGCTAAATAGAAATGTACTTTCAAATGCTCTTGGTTTTGTTAATGATAGTTGTTGACACTATTTTTTTGATAAAATGAGGTCAACTTAGATTTTGAAAACAAAAACGAATATGGGAGTCGCAACAAATCTTTTTTTTGATGAGATGTAATCGGGTCACCTCGTAAAAGTGGTTGTTTTTAATAAACAATTTAATTTTATTAAAACAATGATTTTGGTCCACGAAATTCAGAAAAACGGGTTCGGGAGTCGGTTACGTACGAGAAATGATTAGCACCCTCGTAATGCCCAAAATTGGTACCTAATTGATTAATTAATGTCTTAATGAAGAAGATTGAGAACTTTAAAGAGATTTAATGTACGATCCTTAAAAAAAACTCGAATGACATGGATTGAGGTGAAAGAGGATATTTGGCTATTTGGTCAAACGAAAAAATCGAAACCTAGCACATTAGGACATGTTTTCTCGAATTTCCAAACGCAAAATATTGCCTTACTTTGAATTTTTAAAAGGATATTTGGCTATTTGGTCGAACGAAAAAATCAAAACCCAGCACATTAGGGAACGTTTTCTCGAATTTCCAAACGCAAAATATTGCCTTACTTTGAAATTTTAGAAAGATATTTGGCTATTTGGTCGAACGAGAAATCGAAACTCAGCATATTTGGGCACGTTTTCTCGAATTTCCAAATGCAAAATATTGCTTTATTTAGAAAAAATTTTCTTTTTGAAGTATGGTGTTAATATGTATAATGGAATAACAAATATAATAATGTAAATAAAAATAATATGAGCAAAAAGAAAAATAATAAAGAACAAATCAATCATGTATATACAATAACAAGTAAATAAAAAACTAAAACATTAAAAAGAATTATGGACATATAAATAAATAAATAAATGAACATCAAGTAAAACAATAATAACAATAAAGAAAATAGATAAAAATTATAAAATATAAATATATATATATATATGTACATATAAGAAAAATATATATGTATGTGAATTATAATAAAAAATAATAATATATATATATATATATAAAATATACATATTTTAAAATGTGAAAGATACATATAAGTATGTATGTATATATACATATAACAAAATTTGAAATTTAAAAGCTATAAATGAGTAAATAATTATAATAATAATAAGGTAAGTAATATTAATAAATCCAATAGTAGTAATAGAATATTAAATAATAATAATAATAGTCAAAATAATGGTAATACTATTAAAATTAATTAATTTAATAGCAAAAATGACAAAAAAAGGACTAAATTGAACCTTAAAACAAAATTTAGGGGCAAATCTACAAATAAAATAAAAAGGGGGGACCTTTCTGAACGCGTGCATAACATGGGAGGACTAAAAAGGTAATTTTACCTTCCCCCTAAAACGACATCGTTTCAACGAGGACTAAATTGAAACGCGAAAAAATTGGGGGTAAAATTGAAAAATAGAAAATACTCAATTAAAAATCCATCAAAAAGCGGAAGGACCAAAGCAGTAAATATCCCAGAAGTAAAAAAACGCGCGGATCTTTTAGTGGGTCGGGTCGCACATGCGGGTCTGGGAGTGAAACGATGTCGTTTTAGGGCTATCAGGGTCAGCCCTAAACGACGCCGTTTGGTGACCCCATATAAGTTAGATTTTTTTAAAAGGTTCATTTCTTTGCTTTTCAGAAAAAAAGTGAGAGTTTTCTATCAAAAGCCTCTCTCCCCCAGTCCTAGCTCTGGCCAATGGCCACCGTGCCCGACTCTGATCGTCGGCGTCGGAGTCGCCGCGCACGATGGGCGGTGAAGGCAAAAAACTTATTTTCTAGATCTTGACCCCCTTAAGCCCAAATCCGGTCTCAAAATTCCCAAAAAAATAAAAGAAAAAGTACCCTCAGTCCTCCCAACGACCGATTTGAACACCGAAGAAGGAGCCTTCGACGACAAAGGCGTAGCATGACTCAGGTGGTTCCTCTCTTTTTTTATATATTTTCGTATATGTAAAAAAATAAACAAAATAGGAATATATAACCAAAATAAGTACCTAAAATGAAAAAAACCTTGACAGCGTGGTTTTTTTTATTTCATGCTCGTAAAAAAGGGAGAACCCCGTTACAGAGATGATACTCGGCTTTTATAGCCAATTTTACATGTTATTTTAGTTTTCTTTTTCTTTTTCTCTGTTTGCTATTGTTCTTTGCATGTTCATCTTCATTTTGCAAGTGTCAGTGGAGTCGGTGGCGACGTGACCGTGGTAGTGGCAAGTGGGCAGGTGGTTGTGCAGCAGCAGGCGTCAGAAGGGCTAGGGTTTCAACTTTTCTGAAACCCTGGTTTGACTTGGTTTGTTGGGCTGGGGTGTTGGGCTTATTTTGTAATTGGGTTTGGGTAGGTTTAGGTGGGCTTTGTTTTTTATTTGGTGTGGGCTCGGCAAAATTTGGGCTATACAGCTGCCCCTCTTTGCTCGTTGTCTTGTAATGAAAATAGAGCAAAGACCAAGGAAGACCAATTTTGCCTGGTCTCACCGAGCCTTGACTTCTTGGTGCTCATCTTCTCTTTTCACGTAGCTTTATTCCAATCTACTGTGTCTTGTTCCTTCGATCCACTTCACTGCACTTCAGAGAGATCTGACTTTTAGCTTCAATCTTCTTCACAGCAACTTCAGGGGGACAAGATTCGTGGTTTTAGTCTACTCCACTGCAACGCCAGGGAGATAAGACTTATATCTTTAACCAGCTCCACTGCAACTTTAGGGAGGTAAGGTTGAATGATAAGACCTACCATTTACTGTCTGCTCCACTACAACTTTAGAGAGATAAGACTTGTTATGGTAGATTTAATCCGGCCTACTGCAACTTCAGAGGTATAGGATTCATTATTTTAATCCGCTCCTAATGCAACTTCAGGGAGATAGGATTAGTAGCTTCAGTCTGCTCCACTACAACTTCAGTGAGATAAGACTTGCATATTCAACCTGCCCCACTGCACTTTGGGGGATAAGGTTTATGGCTCTAATCTGCTTCACTGCGACTTCAAGGAGATAAGATTTGTAGCCGGTCTTCAATCTACTCCACTGCAACTTTAGGGAGATAAGATTTGTATCTTCAACCTGCCTCATTGCAACTTCAGAGGGATAAGGTTTGTTATTTCAACCTGCTCTACTGCAACTTCAGAGAGATAAGGTTTGTGATTTATAGCTTCAATCTGTTCCACTGCAACTTCAGGGAAATAAGATTCACTATGTTCAGTCTGCTCCACTGCAGCTTTAGAGAGATAAGACTTGTGGCTTATGTAATACCCCCTACCCGTATTCGTCGCCGAAGTAGAGTATGAGACATTACCAGATTTTACTGAATTTTTTTTTCAAGATAGATTTATCATATTCATAAGATAATTTCACCACATACCAAAACCAAAATTTGTTAGCCATACCAATGGCTAACCATACATTCATTTCACAATAACATCTAATTTACTAGCTTATACATGCCATTGATTTCCAAAATAAAGTTTCTTTATGTACTGAGATCTCGAGATTGATAGTGTGATGTGTCTCCGACCAAATCTGACCTCCGAGCTCTTAACTCTACTAACAGGGGAAAAAAAACAGGGTAAGCACTTTTTGCTTAGTAAGTTCATGCGACAGGAATTATACTTACCATACTTATACATCCATCATTTAATAACACAGGCACACAGCCAATTCACATAAACATATACCTATCACATACAAACTCAACCTCATACAAATTCATTACAAAGATAAATGATTGATGAGCTCATCAATTCCATGATTTCCATTTCCTTGTTATTTTTCCATATTTATCCCGTTGAACTACTTGGAATTTCGATGGATATTCAGGGGTACACCTAAGTGTACAAATCCGGGTCCGTCAATTCATATTCATGTGCGCACATTTCCATTTCAGAGAGCACACTCCCGCGAACCTCATCCCTACAGCGGGATTACCAGTCCAGGCTAAATCCCCTGTAATATAAATTCACAGAGTATTGTCGAGATTACCAGTCCAGGCTAAATCCCCTGCAACGACAATTACTCTAATGAGCTTGGATCTGAATTACGAGTCCAGGCTAAATTCAGACCCTAATTCGGATTACCCGTCCGGGCTAAATCCATTTTCCACATATTCTTCGGGAGGGCTATATCAGGATAGGATCACCCGTCCGGGCTAGATCCTTTTTACCGTCAATTCCTTTACAGAGATCCATCGAATTTTCCTTTCATTCAACCGGGATTTATTTCCTCTTTTCATCCAGAATATCAATACTTCATCAATTATCATACAATAAACATCCAAATCATTTTCACATCAATAACAAACATTTCAAGCATTTAAGAATATAATTCAAGTTACACGAACTTACTTCGACAATTGTTCGTAAACAAAAATCTACTAATCCCGAACTTTTTCTTTTCCTCGATCTTGCTTCGTATTTGAATTTTCCGGATCTAAATAAATAAATTTAATCATTAATCTAATACATTTCATGTTCATATGTAACTTTCTCTACAATTCCATTATTATTTAGAGTGCATTCAAAGCTGCCTCACTGAGTCACAGTCACTAAATTATTTATATCTTGAGCTACAGAACTCCAAATTAAGATCTGTTAACTTTCCCTGAAACTAGACTCACATATATTCTTACCATAAAAATTTCAGAATTTTTGGTTTAGCCAATAAGTACAGTTTATTCTTTAAAGTTTCCCCTGTTTCACTGTATGACAGCTCTGACCCCTCTTCACTAAAAATTAATTATCTCACTGTACAGAATTAGGATGATGCTTCCCTTTATTTCTTCAGAAAATAGACTCATTAAGGATTATAAGCATATAAACTATAACTCATAATCATTTTTGTACAATTTTTAATGATTTTCCAAAGTCAGAACAGGGGAACCCGAATTCATTCTGACCTTGTCTCACAAAATATATTATATCTCATGATTTACAATTCCATTGCTTACACCGTTTCTTTTATAAGAAACTAGACTCAATAAGCTTTAATTTAATATTTTATTCATCCTCTAATTCGATCTCTACAATTTTTGGTGATTTTTCAAATTCAGAGTACTGCTGCTGTCCAAAACTGTTTTAGTGCATGGTGTTAATTACCATTTTTCCCTTAAACTTTCAACAATGATAATTTCGTCCCTGCTCAATTAACCTCTCAATTGAGCTGATTTTTCTCAATAAACACTTTATTATATCACTTTAAACTACCTTATAACCTTTGGAAATCAGAATTTCAGCACTAAACTTTAATTCCAAACTTTTTCACAATTAGGTCCTACAAATCAATTTCTATTGGAATTACCTAATAAAATCATCTCATAAACAAATTAAAGCATCAATTTCATCCTATTTCCTCATAAACTTCCAGCACATATTCATATCAACTTTCAATATCACTCATAAAATAAAAACTAATGAATTTAGTAATAGGACCTAGTTGTAAAAGTCTTAGAAACACAAAAATTACAAGAAAAAGGCAAGAATTAACTCACTTGGTGCAAAACTTATGAAAAACCAGCTTGAAGAAACCCTTAGGGCGTTTTTTTGCTGATGAGAGTGCAGAAAAATAAAGAGAAATCTAGATAATTCCACTTTAGTCCTAACTTTTAAAGCAAATTTTGTAATATTCCAATTTTACCCTTATTCTTCAATTCTCCTTATTTTTCTCAGCGTATGCCGCCCAAAATATCTCCTTTTGGGGTTATTTGCAATTTATGCCCCTCCTCATTTCACAATTGAGCTATTTAATCCCTCTAGTAACTTTTACACCTTTTTCAATTTAGTCCTTTTTACTTAATTGACTACCCAAACATTAAAATTTTCTAACGAAATTTTAATACCATATTACTAACACTTCATAAATATTTATAAAAATATTTTTGACTCGGTTTTATGAGATCGAAGTCTCGATATCTTATTTTTACCTAATTTCTTCAATAATTTCTTTTTCTAACTAACCGCTTAATCAGTAAAATTTTTCTATCGATATTTTCATACGATTTTTCCTATCATATCAATATTCATGCAAAAATATTAAAATAAATTTCTCTTTAAATTGGATTTGTGGTTACGAAACCACTATTCCGATAATTTTGAATTTGGGCCATTATAGCTTAAATCTGCTTCCCTACTACATTGGGAATATAAGATTCACCGTCTTTGATCTGCTCCACTATCGCTTAGGGAGACAGGATCTACAATCTTCAATCTACTTCGCTGCTAATATAAGAAGACAAGATCTGCTATCTTCGATCTACTTTGCTGCCAATACAGGAAGATAAGATCTGCTATCTTCGATCTACTTCGCTGCCAAGAAAACCCACTTCTCGAAGCCAAAATTCACATTTATTGAATTTAGCATATAGCTGCTTTTCTCGCAGAGTTTGCAACACAATTCTCAAATGTTCTGCATGCTTATTTTCATCTCGGGAATAGACCAGGATATCATCAATAAAAACTACCACAAACCTGTCTAAGTACGGTCTGAATATCCGATTCATCGGTCCATAAATACTGCAGGTGCATTAGTCAGCCCAAACGGCATAACCAAAAACTCGTAATGCCCATACCTGGTTCTAAAAGCTGTCTTCGGTACATCTGACTCCTTTACCCGTAACTGATAGTAGCCCGATCAGATATCAATCTTTGAAAATACAGTGGCACCCTTCAACTGGTCAAACAGATCATCAATCCGAGGCAACGATTCATCGGTCCATAAATACTGCAGGTGCATTAGTCAGCCCAAACGGCATAACCAAAAACTCGTAATGCCCATACCTGGTTCTAAAAGCTGTCTTCGGTACATCTGACTCCTTTACCCGTAACTGATAGTAGCCCGATCAGATATCAATCTTTGAAAATACAGTGGCACCCTTCAACTGGTCAAACAGATCATCAATCCGAGGCAATGAGTACTTATTCTTTATAGTGACTTTGTTGAGCTGTCGGTAGTCGATACACAATCTCAAAGACCCGTCTTTCTTTTTTACAAATAAAACTGGAGCACCCCAAGGTGAATGACTTGGTCGGACAAAACCCCTGTCAACAAGTTCTTGCAACTATGTCTTTAACTCCTTTAATTCCGTAGGAGCCATACGAGACGGAGCTATGGAAATTGGAGTAGTTCCCGGAATCAAATCTATAGAAAATTCCACTTCTCTTTCTGGTGGCAACCCTGGTAATTCCTCTGGAAATACATCAGAAAATTCAAATACAACTGGCACTGCCTGTATCTTTGACTCGGATACCTTAGTGTCTAACACATATGCCAAATAAGCATCACACCCTTTTCTGATATACCTCTGAGCTGTCATCACTGAAATCACATTAGATAATTCCTCTGTCTGTTCAGATTTAACCCGAAGTAATTCTCCATTCGAACAAATTCTCTTTCATACTCAGATACTGATTTGTTGCCCTGTTTCAGCTCAAGAAATTCTTTTCTCTTCTGATCAAGGAACCTCTGGCTGATATATTTCTTTTTAAATTAGTTCTGAAAGAACTCCCATGTAATTTCTTCTTTCGGAACAACTGAAACTTTAGTATTCCACCAGTGATAAGCTGTATCTTTTAGCAATGATACTGCACATTTCAGACACTCTTCTGGTGTGCAAGATAATTCTTCCAAAACCTGAATAGTATTCTCTAACCAAAACTCAGCCCGTTCGGGATCATCATCAGCTGCAGCTCTGAATTCTTCTGCCCCATATTTTCTGATTTTATCAACCGGATCTTTCTCTTTTCGGATAGATTCAGTACCTGTACCCTGTGGAATCTCGAGAACCGGTGGAAGAGGAGGAGGAGGAGCTTGAGCTTGCTGCACTACAGGGTTAGTTCTTATATACTGAGCAAACCATTCATTCATCATTTGGTAGAAGGCCATTTTAGCCTCTTCACTTTGGTCCCTTGTCTCGGACCTTCTACTACTAGTAGCTTCAACTTCTCTTTGTTCTGAAGCCGGAGCATGACTCTTGGCTTCCTCGGGTTGAGCTCGGTCGGCAGACATTTACTATAAGAAAATCACATTTTAAATGGTCAGGAGATATCACACTATCAATAATAATTTAAATGGCATGTATAGCTAATCTCATATTTGCTATGTCGGTCCGAGAATCGGCTAAACCGTAGCTCTGATACCAACAAATGTAATACCCCCTACCCGTATTCGTCGCCGAAATAGAGTATGAGACATTACCAGATTTTACTGAATTTTTTTTTCAAGATAGATTTATCATATTCATAAGATAATTTCACCACATACCAAAACCAAAATTTGTTAGCCATACCAATGGCTAACCATACATTCATTTCACAATAACATCTAATTTACTAGCTCATACATGCCATTGATTTCCAAAATAAAGTTTCTTTATGTACCGAGATCTCGAGATTGATAGTGTGATGTGTCTCCGACCAAATCTGACCTCCGAGCTCTTAACTCTACTAACAGGGGAAAAAAAACAGGGTAAGCACTTTGTGCTTAGTAAGTTCATGCGACAGGAATTATACTTACCATACTTATACATCCATCATTTATTAACACAAGCACACAGCCAATTCACATAAACATATACCTATCACATACAAACTCAACCTCATACAAATTCATTACAAAGATAAATGATTGATGAGCTCATCAATTCCATGATTTCCATTTCCTTGTTATTTTTCCATATTTATCCCGTTGAACTACTTAGAATTTCGATGGATATTCAGGGGTACACCTAAGTGTACAAATCCGGGTCCGTCAATTCATATTCATGTGCGCACATTTCCATTTCAGAGAGCACACTCCCGCGAACCTCATCCTTACAGCGGGATTACCAGTCCAGGCTAAATCCCCTGTAATATAAATTCACAGAGTATTGTCGGGATTACCAGTCCAGGCTAAATCCCCTGTAACTTTTACACATTTTTCAATTTAGTCATTTTTCTTAATTGACTACCCAAACATTAAAATTTTCTAACGAAATTTTAATACCATATTACTAACACTTCATAAATATTTATAAAAATATTTTTGACTCGGTTTTATGAGATCGAAGTCTCGATATCTTATTTTTACCTAATTTCTTCAATAATTTCTTTTTCTAACTAACCGCTTAATCAGTAAAATTTTTCTATCGATATTTTCATACGATTTTTCCTATCATATCAATATTCATGCAAAAATATTAAAATAAATTTCTCTTTAAATTGGATTTGTGGTTACGAAACCACTATTCCGATAATTTTGAATTTGGGCCATTACAACTCTCCTCCCTTTAAGGATTTTCGTCCTCGAAAATCTTACCAGTAAAGAGATTCGGGTATTGTTTTCTCATTGTCTCCTCCGGTTCCCATGTCGCTTCCTCTATCCCGTGCTTTTGCCATAATACTTTCACCAAATTTATCTTTTTATTTCTAAGCTCCTTTGTTTCCCGTGCCAATATCTTGACCAATTCTTCGTTGTAAGTCATATCCGGCTGAATCTCCACTTCTGTTGGAGAAATAACATGTGAAGGATCTGATCGATACCGTCGTAGCATAGACACATGAAAAACATTATGAATTCTATCGAGTTCCGGTGGTAACGCCAATCGATAAGCGACTAGTCCAATTCTTTCTATGATTTCATATGGCCCGATAAATCTTGGACTCAATTTACCCTTTCGACCGAATCGGAGAACTTTCTTCCAAGGAGACACTTTTAAGAATACCTTATCACCCATCTGAAATTCAATATCTTTTCGTTTAAGATCAGCATATGATTTCTGACGATCAGAAGCTGCTTTTAGACTATCTCGAATCACCTTGACTTTTTCTTCTGTTTCTCGGATCAAATCCACCCCATGTATCTTCTTTTCACTGAGCTCTGCCCAATATAATGGTGTTCTACATTTTCTACCATACAAAGCTTCATACGGAGCCATTTTAATACTGGACTGATAACTATTATTATAAGCAAATTCAATCAAAGGTATATACTTCTCCCAATTACCTTCAAACTCTAATCTACAACATCGAAGCATATATTCTAATACCTGAATTACACGCTCAGATTGGCCATCTGTCTGAGGATGAAATGCAGTGCTGAAATACAATTGAGTACCCAAGGCTTCTTGCAATTTGTCCCAGAAACGAGATGTAAATCGGGGATCTCTATCTGATATAATGAAGATTGGCACTCCATGTAGTCTGACAATCTCAGATATATACAGTTCAGCCAATTTATCTAGAGAATAATCCATACGTACCGGGATAAAATGTGCTGATTTTGTTAATCGATCAACGATCACCCAAATGGCATATTTCTTCTTCGGAGACAATGGTAATCCGGACACAAAATCTATAGTAATTCTTTCCCATTTCCATTCTGGTATAGTAATTGGCTGTAACAATCCTGAAGGTACCTGATGTTCTGCTTTGACCTGTTGACATATCAGACATCTTGATACAAACTCAGAAATATCACGTTTCATACCTGGCCACCAGTACATTTTCTTCAAATCATTATACATTTTATTACCTCCCGGATGTACGGACATAATACCACTGTGTGCCTCGTGTAAAATCTTCTGTACAAGCTCTGAATTCTTTGGTACACATACTCTGCCTCTGAATAATAAACAACCATTAATCCCAATCTGAAATTCTGAATCATCACCTGACTCACATTGCACCCGTTTAGCCTGTAGCTTCTCATCATTTTTCTGAGCTTCATATATTTGTTGTAGAAATGTCGGTCTAACTCTCAACTCAGCTACAACTGAACCATCATCAACTAAAGATAATCGGGCATTCATAGCTCGTAAAGCAAACAGAGATTTTCGACTCAGAGCATCAGCTACAACATTAGCCTTACCCGGATGGTAATCAATAACCAAATCATAGTTTTTTATCAGTTCAAGCCACCTGCGCTGTCTCAAATTCAAATCTTTCTGTGTCATCAAATATTTCAGACTTTTATGATCAGTATAAATATGACATTTTTCACCATACAAATAATGCTGCCATATTTTTAATGCAAATACAATAGCAGCTAATTCAAGATCATGCACCGGGTAATTTCTTTCATGTGGCTTAAGTTGTCTTGAAGCATAGGCTATAACTTTACCTTCTTGCATCAAAACACAACCTAAACCATTTAATGATGCATCACTATAAATAATAAATTCTTTACCCGATTCAGGTTGTACCAACACAGGTGCTTTCGTCAACAAATCTTTCAATCGGTCGAAACTCCGCTGGCATTCATCAATCCACTCGAATTTAACATCTTTCTGTAATAAATGGGTCATCGGAGAAGCTATCATAGAGAACCCCTGTACAAATCTCCGATAATAACCAGCTAAACCCAAGAAACTTCTAACTTCAGATACATTTTTCGGTGGACTCCAATTGACAATAGCTGAAATTTTACTCGGATCTACTCTGATGCCTTCTGCGGATACAATATGTCCAAGAAAACCCACTTCTCGAAGCCAAAATTCACATTTACTAAGTTTAGCATATAGCTGCTTTTCTCGCAGAGTTTGCAACACAATTCTCAAATGTTCTGCACGCTTATTTTCATCTCGGGAATAGACCAGGATATCATCAATAAAAATTACCACAAACCTGTCTAAGTACGGTCTGAATATCCGATTCATCAAGTCCATAAATACTGCAGGTGCATTAGTCAGCCCAAACGGCATAACCAAAAACTCGTAATGCCCATACCTGGTTCTAAAAGCTGTCTTCGGTACATCTGACTCCTTTACCCGTAACTGATAGTAGCCCGATCAGATATCAATCTTTGAAAATACAGTGGCACCCTTCAACTGGTCAAACAGATCATCAATCCGAGGCAATGAGTACTTATTCTTTATAGTGACTTTGTTGAGCTGTCGGTAGTCGATACACAATCTCAAAGACCCGTCTTTCTTTTTTACAAATAAAACTGGAGCACCCCAAGGTGAATGACTTGGTCGGACAAAACCCCTGTCAACAAGTTCTTGCAACTATGTCTTTAACTCCTTTAATTCCGTAGGAGCCATACGAGACGGAGCTATGGAAATTGGAGTAGTTCCCGGAATCAAATCTATAGAAAATTCCACTTCTCTTTCTGGTGGCAACCCTGGTAATTCCTCTGGAAATACATCAGAAAATTCACATACAACTGGCACTGCCTGTATCTTTGACTCGGATACCTTAGTGTCTAACACATATGTCAAATAAGCATCACACCCTTTTCTGATATACCTCTGAGCTGTCATCACTGAAATCACATTAGATAATTCCTCTGTCTGTTCAGATTTAACCCGAAGTAATTCTCCATTTGGACAAATTCTCTTTCATACTCAGATACTGATCAGTTGCCCTGTTTCAGCTCAAGAAATTCTTTTCTCTTCTGATCAAGGAACCTCTGGCTGATATATTTCTTTTTAAATTAGTTCTGAAAGAACTCCCATGTAATTTCTTCTTTCGGAACAACTGAAACTTTAGTATTCCACCAGTGATAAGCTGTATCTTTTAGCAATGATACTGCACATTTCAGACACTCTTCTGGTGTGCAAGATAATTCTTCCAAAACCTGAATAGTATTCTCTAACCAAAACTCAGCCCGTTCGGGATCATCATCAGCTGCAACTCTGAATTCTTCTGCCCCATATTTTCTGATTTTATCAACCGGATCTTTCTCTTTTCGGATAGATTCAGTACCTGTACCCTGTGGAATCTCGAGAACCGGTGGAAGAGGAGGAGGAGGAGCTTGAGCTTGCTGCACTACAGGGTTAGTTCTTATATACTGAGCAAACCATTCATTCATCATTTGATAGAAGGCCATTTTAGCCTCTTCACATTGGTCCCTTGTCTCGGACCTTCTACTACTAGTAGCTTCAACTTCTCTTTGTTCTGAAGCCGGAGCATGACTCCTGGATTCCTCGGGTTAAGCTCGGTCGGCAGACATTTACTATAAGAAAATCACATTTTAAATGGTCAGGAGATATCACACTATCAATAATAATTTAAATGGCATGTATAGCTAATCTCATATTTGCTATGTCGGTCCGAGAATCGGCTAAACCGTAGCTCTGATACCAACAAATGTAATACCCCTACCCGTATTCGTCGCCGAAATAGAGTATGAGACATTACCAGATTTTACTGAATTTTTTTTTCAAGATAGATTTATCATATTCATAAGATAATTTCACCACATACCAAAACCAAAATTTGTTAGCCATACCAATGGCTAACCATACATTCATTTCACAATAACATCTAATTTACTAGCTTATACTTGCCATTGATTTCCAAAATAAAGTTTCTTTATGTACCGAGATCTCGAGATTGATAGTGTGATGTGTCTCCGACCAAATCCGACCTCCGAGCTCTTAACTCTACTAACAGGGGAAAAAAAACAGGGTAAGCACTTTGTGCTTAGTAAGTTCATGCGACAGGAATTATACTTACCATACTTATACATCTATCATTTAATAACACAAGCACACAGCCAATTCACATAAACATATACCTATCACATACAAACTCAACCTCATACAAATTCATTACAAAGATAAATGATTGATGAGCTCATCAATTCCATGATTTCCATTTCCTTGTTATTTTTCCATATTTATCCCGTTGAACTACTTGGAATTTCGATGGATATTCAGGGGTACACCTAAGTGTACAAATCCGGGTCCATCAATTCATATTCATGTGCGCACATTTCCATTTCAGAGAGCACACTCCCGCGAACCTCATCCTTACAGCGGGATTACCAGTCCAGGCTAAATCCCCTGTAATATAAATTCACAGAGTGTTGTCGGGATTACCAGTCCAGGCTAAATCCCCTGCAACGACAATTACTCTAATGAGCTTGGATCTGAATTACGAGTCCAGACTAAATTCAGACCCTAATTCGGATTACCCGTCCAGGCTAAATCCATTTTCACATATTCTTCGGGAGGGCTATATCAGGATAGGATCACCCGTCCGGGCTAGATCCTTTTTACCGTCAATTCCTTTTCAGAGATCCATCGAATTTTCCTTTCATTCAACCGGGATTTATTTCCTCTTTTCATCCAGAATATCAATACTTCATCAATTATCATACAATAAACATCCAAATCATTTTCACATCAATAACAAACATTTCAAGCATTTAAGAATATAATTCAAGTTACACGAACTTACTTCGACAATTGTTCGTAAACAAAAATCTACTAATCCCAAACTTTTTCTTTTCCTCGATCTTGCTTCGTATTTGAATTTTCCGGATCTAAATAAATAAATTTAATCATTAATCTAATACATTTCATGTTCATATGTAACTTTCTCTACAATTCCATTATTATTTAGAGTGCATTCAAAGCTGCCTCACTGAGTCACAGTCACTAAATTATTTATATCTTGAGCTACAGAACTCCAAATTAAGATCTGTTAACTTTCCCTGAAACTAGACTCACATATATTCTTACCATAAAAATTTCAGAATTTTTGGTTAAGCCAATAAGTACAGTTTATTCTTTAAAGTTTCCCCTGTTTCACTGTATGACAGTTCTGACCCCTCTTCACTAAAAATTAATTATCTCACTGTACAGAATTAGGATGATGCTTCCCTTTATTTCTTCAGAAAATAGACTCATTAAGGATTCTAAGCATATAAACTATAACTCATAATCATTTTTGTACAATTTTTAATGATTTTCCAAAGTCAGAACAGGGGAACCCGAATTCATTCTGACCTTGTCTCACAAAATATATTATATCTCATGATTTACAATTCCATTGCTTACACCGTTTCTTTTATAAGAAACTAGACTCAATAAGCTTTAATTTAATATTTTATTCATCCTCTAATTCGATCTCTACAATTTTTGGTGATTTTTCAAATTCAGAGTACTGCTGCTGTCCAAAACTGTTTTAGTGCATGGTGTTAATTACCATTTTTCCCTTAAACTTTCAACAATGATAATTTCGTCCCTGCTCAATTAACCTCTCAATTGAGCTGATTTTTCTCAATAAACACTTTATTATATCACTTTAAACTACCTTATAACCTTTGGAAATCAGAATTTCAGCACTAAACTTTAATTCCAAACTTTTTTACAATTAGGTCCTACAAATCAATTTCTATTGGAATTACCTAATAAAATCATCTCATAAACAAATTAAAGCATCAATTTCATCCTATTTCCTCATAAACTTCCAGCACATATTCATATCAACTTTCAATATCACTCATAAAATAAAAAACTAATGAATTTAGTAATAGGACCTAGTTGTAAAAGTCTTAGAAACACAAAAATTACAAGAAAAAGGCAAGAATTAACTCACTTGGTGCAAAAATTATGAAAAACCAGCTTGAAGAAACCCTTAGGACGTTTTTTGGCTGATGAGAGTGCAGAAAAATAAAGAGAAATCTAGATAATTCCACTTTAGTCCTAACTTTTAAAGCAAATTTTGTAATATTCCAATTTTACCCTTATTCTTCAATTCTCCTTATTTTTCTCAGCGTATGCCGCCCAAAATATCTCCTTTTGGGGTTATTTGCAATTTATGCCCCTCCTCATTTCACAATTGAGCTATTTAATCCCTCTAGTAACTTTTACACCTTTTTCAATTTAGTCCTTTTTACTTAATTGACTACCCAAACATTAAAATTTTCTAACGAAATTTTAATACCATATTACTAACACTTCATAAATATTTATAAAAATATTTTTGACTCGGTTTTATGAGATCGAAGTCTCGATATCTTATTTTTACCTAATTTCTTCAATAATTTCTTTTTCTAACTAACCGCTTAATCAGTAAAATTTTTCTATCGATATTTTCATACGATTTTTCCTATCATATCAATATTCATGCAAAAATATTAAAATAAATTTCTCTTTAAATTGGATTTGTGGTTACGAAACCACTATTCCGATAATTTTGAATTTGGGCCATTACAGCTTAAATCTGCTTCCCTACTACATTGGGAATATAAGATTCACCGTCTTTGATCTGCTCCACTATCGCTTAGGGAGACAGGATCTACAATCTTCAATCTACTTCGCTGCTAATATAAGAAGACAATATATGCTATCTTCGATCTACTTTGCTGCCAATACAGGAAGATAAGATCTGCTATCTTCGATCTACTTCGCTGCCAATACAGGAAGACAAGATCTGCTATCTTCGATCTACTTCGCTGGCAATACAATAAGACAAGATCTGCTATCTTCAACCTACTCCATTGCTTCTCAGGGAGATAAGGCTAGTGGCTTAAATCTGCTTCCTTATTACCTTGAGAAGATAAGATTCGCCGTCTTCGATCTGTTTCACTACTGCTTAGGGAGACAAGATCTACAATCTTCAACCTACTCCACTGCTTCTCAGTGAGACAAGGCTAGTGGCTTAAATCTGTTTCCCTACTACCTTGGGAAGATAAGATTCGTCGTCTTCTATCTGCTCCACTACTGCTTAGGGAGACAGGATCTACAATCTTTAACCTACTCCACTGCTTCTCAAGGAGACAAGGCTAGTGGCTTAAATCTGCTTCCCTACTACCTTGGGAAGATAAGATTCGCCGTCTTCTATCTGCTCCACTACTACTTAGGGAGATAGGATCTACAATCTTCGACCTACTCTACTGCTGCTTCGGGAGATAGGACTGATAGCTTAACCAATTTGTTCTCTGGAGAACATGACCTGTATAATGAACCTAATTATGCCTAATGATTAGGATGTCATGATAAAAAAATGAATCAAATGCTCCTAACTAGACGTGTATGCATGAATGCAAAATGTAATCTTCAAGGTCCAATCCATTGTAATTCTAGGACATAAAATTTGAACCATCCTCCTCCCACTGAGTATAAGATCTAGTTCTTTCCCAATCCTCTCCCACTGTAATTCAGGGATATAGGATCTGAATCTTTTTGATCTCTTACACTATTCCTAAGGTGTCGTACCAAATGTTTATGCACAATTGTAGTACTTTCTCTTCCAAGAAACCTCTTCTTATCACTCGTTGATCATCTTGTCATTTTGTTCAATCAATGTTTGGACAACAAAATCTGAAATGGTAGTCTTAGGCTTTTCCTTCTTAGACATTTCAACCTTTAAACTTGGTGTGTTCGAAACAATAGTCCTATTTCAGGTTCCTGTATTATTTAGAAACTTCTAAAGTAATATATTATTCTTATTAAAATGCTAAGGTGAATTTTTAAGAATTATCAACACCGTTAAAATCTCTATTAAATTCAAGCCCATTATAATATCATTTTTTGTTACATGAATACCAAAGGAGGTTTTTTTTTAATTTTAAAATGTCACATTAGAAAATTTAACATAATTTTAATAGTGTTAACAAATTGACCTAAATTTTAAAACTAAAAAACTATAGGGATCAATTGCCTAAAAATAAAAGTATGAAAATTAAACAAAATATATAAAGAGTGCAAAGACTTCGAGCATATTATAACCTTTAAAAATTTATCCTATAATTTAGCAAAAAATAATCAACCTAACATGAAGTGTGGTTGAGAACCATACTAATTTAAGATAATGCAAAAATCTTGAGTTGCAAATAGAAAAAGATAAAAAATTTCAATTGCTACACAATGGGTTTTTTTTTACCAAAATATTACAAAAAAATAAAAAAAAATACCAAAATAATATACAAAAAAGATTATTTACCAAAATAATACAAAAAAAACGGCTGAATAGAGGGCCTGCCACAGGCGGCACCAATGGTGCCTATGGCAGAGGCGGCACCAATATACTAAAATAATGTAAAATAATAAAACTAGAAAATAATATATATTTTTTTAAATTAATAAAATCGGGGGAAAAAATAAGAACAAATGGCTGAAATATGAACATGTTGGTGCCGCCTCTGCCAGAGGCACCATTGGTGCAGCCTGTGGCAGGCCCTACATTCTGCCTTTTTTTTTGTATTATTTTGATAAATAGTTTTTTTTGTATATTATTTTAGTTTTTTTTTGTAATATTTTGGTAAAAAATCCTACACAATGATTGTTCTGAAATAGTTTGGCATCGCCTAGTCTAGTTATGATTTTTATCCTTCGACTTGTATAATATATATGTATTTCTATAAGTAATTTTAAATATTTTTTAATAGAAAGAATGCAGTTAGGAGTGGGCGCTGGCTAAGTCAATTAAAATTGCAAAATATCATTGTTTCGATCCAAGTTGATTCAAGTTGGGTTGAATGATTAGCTTTTCCTATGAACACTTTGATGAATTTAAAAAGAAAAAGGTTAGAAATATAATTAGAAAATTATATTTTCAGTCACTGCGATTAATGATTTATATTTCAAAAGATAACCTCCACATATTCTTTAAATTTAAAAAAAAAAAAAGATTTCAAAGAAATTGAATACAGCTATTAAGAAAGAAAGCAGGATGAAGCTGTTTCTTGAATTAGATACACTCCACAAGTATTTCTATCACAAAAAGCACTTCTACATTGTTATCTTTCATATCAAAAATATAACATTAGATAGATAAAATAAATGATTTTTGTTGTTAAAATTATAGTTTGAAATTAAATAAAAACAAAATATTTTTCAGCTCAATAAAATTATTTATTACAAGTATTGAATTTATTAATTAACTTACATATCATTTACAAATATGAAACTCTAGAATTTATAAATTTTTAATCTCGTTATTAAAGGTTAGTTTAGTATTAAGGTTGAAAAGGACGGATAATGTTTACCATTACTATAAAAAAAACTTTTAAGAAGATAAAATGTTAATTTTAGACATAATATTGTAAAGTAAAAGATTTAATTGGATAATAAAAATGTAACTTTGTTGGAAAACACTTTCCCAAAAGTCAAGAGCTAAAACTTTTTAGCTTGAGTTAAAATCTCAATTTAAAATCGAGGTTGAACTTAAAAAGATGCTTGTTTACCAAATTTTTAAAATTTGAAATCAAGATTTAAGTTGAAAAAGTGCTTGTTCAGCCTTGATAATAAAGAGATAAATTTTAAAATTATACTTGAACTTTGATTCATTCTGCAATATGATACACGAACTTTGATTTTGTGCAATGATACACATGAAACTTTGATTGTAGTTTAAATGTATACATGAAACTTTAACTTTGATTCAATCATACACATTTTTAAAGAAATAACAACATCAATTCATTTTTATATTTGATAAATATAATTATATATGTATGCAATAAATAAACATAAAATGATGTTAAATCAATAATTATATTAAAATTTGTGAGAATTGTATCAAATCAAAATTTCACGTATAAAATTATACAAAATCAAATTACTTTTATAAAATTCAACATTAGAACAAAGCTTTAGTCAATCTCTCCTTTACATACGGATATTTATATTTTAAACCCACTTTTTTTTTTTTTTTTTGGACGCTGGAACTAATCTAGTCCTTATTGGGTTTGAGTATTGCTCATTTATGGTAAACAAAACAAAGGGGCTAGATCTTATGTGCATTTACGTGGCTGAAAATGCTTTGCTTTTCTAACTCAAATTCACTGAAAATGATCACATTTGCCTCCCACTTTCTTTTGATGAAGATGAACAACTAACTTCTTTCTTGGAATGTAAAGGTCAACATAAAGATTTGAGAATGTTGTTCTTCAATCATCCACCAATGTATGATGAGGATGAAGTGGAAAATTAAACTCGGCCGACTTATCTCCCTGGCATGACACTGTATGCTTTGAACTTGAAACATCAATTACTGTCCTAACTCTTATTTTTGAATATATATAAATAATGGGATTCTAGTGTATTTGGACTTAAGTTCTTTTCTACTGAGAATCAGTGTAAAGAGCTTCAAGCATATATCAATCAAAATGGGATTCTTTGGACCTCATCATCAGCTTGCTTTCATATTTGGGGTCTTGGGTATTTTTTTTTATGTAATTCAGACTAGAGATGAATGTTGCCTTTGCTTTTACATATTGCTTATTGATGTTGCTATCCTTTTTTCTTTTCTTTTTTAATTTTCAGGTAGCATTGTTTCATTCATGGTGTTCTTGTCACCAGTGTAAGAGCCTTATACATATTATTAGTTCATGAACCAATGGCACATTGCTAATAAATCTGACTCATATTATCTCTCTCAGGAAAACCTTTTATACAATATACAAGAAAAGAACTGCTGAAGGGTACCAATCAATCCCTTACATGGTTGCACTTTCCAGTTCAATGATGTTATTGTACTACGGTATGCTTAAGACCAACGCCAATCTGATCGTCGGCATCAGTTGCTTCGGATGTGCCATCGAAATTATCTATCTTATATTATACATTGTATACGCACCTAAGAGGGATAAGGTAACATTTGTTAACTCAGCTGAACTCAATTAAACTCGGTACTGGGAATTTGATTTTTGGAATTTGCAGGTTTTTACAGTGAAATGGATAATCTTATTCAACCTAGGAGGGTATTGTTTGATAATGGTGGCCACCAATTTGTTTAGAGAAAGGTCTAAACGTGTGACAGTGATGGGATGGGTTTGTGCTGTTAACAGTGTTGCAGTCTCTGCTTCTCCTTTAGGCATAATGGTTTGTTTACAACAGTTTCTTTGTTTGTTTGTTTTTTTTTTTTTTTTTGGGGGGGGGGGGAGGGGGGATGATATTATCTCAACAAAGCAATCACCATTTATGTTGCAGAGACGTGTGATAAGGACAAAAAGTGTGGAATACATGCCATTTCTTCTCTCCTTTTTTCTTACATTATGTTCCACAATGTGGTTCTTCTATGGACTTTTCTTACAAGATTTATACGTGGCTGTAAGTCAAATTCATACATTCATAGTTCTTAAATTTAACCATGGTTGATCTTTCATAACATTGACATGTTTTGTTTTTGGTTCAGTTTCCAAATGTGTTGGGATTTCTGCTTGGAACAGCTCAAATGGTCATCTATGTGATATACAAGAATGCAAACAAGGGTGTTGAAAAAACAGAAAAGATGCAAAAAGGAGATATGGAGGGCTCAGTGGGGGATATAAATCCATGTTTCCCAGATCATGAACAAGAAATCAAAGAGATTACAATCGTTATTGCTGAGAAACCAGTTGAATCCGACGAAATGAAAGCTTGATTTTGATTCAATTTGTGGAAATTGCAGAAATCGAAGCTTTTAAAGACGAGGATGCATAGATAGCCTTCTTGGGAGAGAAAAGTAGTAATTTGTTATTAAGATATGTAAGAACTACTTAAATAATTCAAGAGTCTTTATGAATTAAAAAAGTAAAAAAAAAATCCAAATTTAAGGAATGAATCCAAACTATTACTACACAATGAATTTTAAGGATGTGAGTCCCAACATAAGGACTATATGCATACTCCAGATCATACAATTTCAAAGTAAAATAAAGCAGAAGGAATAACTGGACATTAAATCCTCTGTAAGAACATCTCAATCAAGAACTGGAAAAGCTAGTAGCAATTGGGATGACAATCACTAGAACAATGAGCAACAAAAGAATAATCCCAATACACATACACTTCCTGCTGCTCCTTTGATACTGTTTTGCAGTGTTGAGCTCTTTGGAACCATCTTTCACATAATGGCTTGCATTCATCACATGATGCTCAATATCATCCATTTGTTCACCTTGTGCCTCCACCATCACCGCCATATCCAAAAACACCTGGTGCAGTTCCAGCAAACTTTTCTCGATCTCTTTCGCTGCATCATGCCTGTCTTGAATCTCAACCACCGTCTCCAGCACTTTCCCTCGACCATGTTCTTGTATCGCCCTTGTTAAGAACCCCTCCCCTCCATTCCCATCTGATATTATCTTCTCGATGATTTCCTCATCGGGGTTTTCGCCAGTCACTGTAAAATACCTTCTCCCTACTGTTTCCTTATACTCGGTCATCATCTTCTGCCTCAAACCTTGGAAATCCATCATCAGCTCCTTCAACTTATTGCGCAACCCATTGGTTACTGCAATCCTAGTCCTGTAATCTAACGTGCCTTCTTTGCACCCTGAGAGGCGCTTGTTAGTTGCATTGGCACGGTCCATTTCTTCGAGCTGTGCCTTGATAGTCCTTGCCTTCTTTTGCACGGTGACAATGTCATTGTTGATTTTGTTCCGCAAGGCCTTTAAAGACTCCTGTTTGTGAAGTGATTTGCTCTCTTCATTTGATTCTTGGAGCTTGCCTAACAGTTCACGGATTACTGCCATTTCTTGCTTAATTTTCTCAGCTTCTTCAAGGAATAGACCAAGGTTTTGGTCCATGGTGCTTGCGTTGGAAGACATTTCGAGATCATAGTCAGGTCCAGCTTCAAGATCTTTCATTGCCTCTTTCTTGAGGTCTACATAGCTCATAAACGATTTGGTCATCAGATCATTCATCTCTGCTCTCTGAAATTCCCAAACAACCATCAGATAAATAAACGAAATAGTTGGTATTATGAAAACGATCCCAAAAATATCATATCAACAGGACGAACAGACTAAAGCTCTAGAGAAACAGGGCCATGTTCACCAATGGAAACTTAGCATAACAACAAAAAAGGATCCCAAGTTGATGAAACGGGATTTCTCAAATCAGCAGAACAAAAAAAAAAAGATCAGGTTAATATTTACTAAATTCTTCAATATATATATATATATATGAACTGATGAAATGGATGTTTTCATACCTTGAATGTAGCAGTGTTGCTTGCTCTATCTCTGGAATTAGCCGACAAAGAGAGGAATATAAAAAAGGAAAGAATTTGATTAATGGGGTGTTTGGCTTGGAAAGAAAATTAGGGAGAAAGTGAAGATGAAAAATGGAAAGGGAATCTGAGATCTCGGGTGTTTGAATTTGATTGCTAGCTGAGAGATAGCACTTAAAAGAAATGGGAAAATCTGTTTTAAGAAAAGAAAACTAGCCGTTGTAGCCCTAAGCTCCGAGATTCCAACGGCTATATTTTGGATGCCCGTTGTTTTTAATTAATCCTTCTTTTTTCCGTTTCAAAAGGGGTATATTTCAAATTTTCCATTTCTTTGTGACCGTCTAAGAAAATTTCAAATCGGGCCGAGAATTGTTCATGGATCTAAGCCCAATAGTTCCTTTATTCAAGGCTTTTCTCGATTTGTTAGAGTCCATAATTTTATCTCAAAATATATTTTTCATGTGTAATGTTTGATATTGTCACCTCTACTACTTTAGTGATTTACCCAAGGAACAATGATATTAGTGGTGCTGATTTTTTCTATATATATTTGATGCATTATATGATTTGCATACATCATCACATGATATTTTATTATTAAATAGCATAAAAAAATTTGAAAGAATTACTAATAATTTTATTTAAATAGACTTAATTATAATTGTTATAAATAATAATAATGTAGTTAACAAAGCCTTTATTGTAGTTAGCTGATGTCAGGTCGGTATGGTTTTTCATATTTATAGCTTCAATAATGTTTGAGTTGGTAAGTTTAACGATCGATTATACTTGGATTAAACTGGTAAGTCTTGGGGAGATCTTACGTCGATTATATGCAATGTTGGAGCTAGACAAAAAAATTTTTGAGATCGAATTAAATTATATATTTTATCTATTATTTTAATAATGTATTTTTTATAATTTTTAAAACATTAAATTAAATTTTTATAATTTTGAAGTATATTGGTCTATATATACGTATCAGTCCCTATCTAAACCAAAGTTTTTCTTTGTAACAAACCAAATCCTTCGTCTCTATTTTCTTTTTCTTTTTTTAGTAATTATCCACTCCATTTGCTTGTTAGTTGAAAATTCTCTGGAAAAGGAAATAACCCAGTAGAGTGAACCGAGAAACTTAATAATGAAGGGTCCAATAAAGATTGCAATCGCTGACATGTTGATCTCTTTCATGTGGGTATTTTGTTCATCTGCGTTTGGTCTATTAACTTATTTTATAACCACCGCCGCTGGTGTTCAAACCGTACCTTGGGCTTCTATTGTTATCATCACCGTCGTCTTTTTCGTTTTCCTTTCCATCTTTAATATTATTGGTGGATTTCTTGGTGGTGCTAGTTTTGATCCTGCTGCTACAACTGCCTTCTACGCCGCCGGTTCCGGCGCCGATACCCTTATCTCCATGGCCCTCCGCTTCCCAGCTCAGGTAAACAAAATTTTAATTTGGTATCTTTCTTGGGTTTTTGGTTTCTTTAAGAAATTCTATTGGATTTGACATGGATTCCGCTGTTCTCTTACCTTTTTGGATCAAATTATATGATTTTTTTGCATGGTTTAATATTATTGGTATTTTAACTGGTTAGACATTCATTTTACTAGTTCAAACTATAAAATATTAAAGAAAATAATTTTGCTGGTTTGACACATTCTTATATTTGTCTCGTGATTGTATTACTTTAAGACAGAATAATGCATTGCAAAGAACAAATCATGTTAAAATCTTTGCCTTGCTTTTCCTTTCTAGCAACAGAGTCATGTCATCTTAAGCTGTTTAAATGACAAATTTAAAGGATTAGCTAAAGCTCAATGTTGAGATACATTACTGAAAAATACAAGTCTCTCACTGGTAGGCTTTTGGTGCCGTGGGTGGTGCCCTGGCAATCATGGAGGCAATCCCTGAACAATACAAGCACATGATAGAGGGACCATCTGTGAAAGTAGATACGCACACTGGAGCCTTTGCAGAGGGGGTCTTGACTTTTGCAATCACCTTTGTTGTTCTTTTAATCATGCTTAGAGGCCCGCAGAGTGAAATCTTCAAGACGTGGTTTCTTTCTATTGTGATCGTAACATTAGTAACGTTTGGCTCTGCTTACACTGGACCTTCCATGAATCCTGCATTTGTAAGTTTTGCCCTTTCCATTTCCATATGGTATTCTACTTTGAATTGTGTCTAACTTGCCTATATTTGGATATGGATCGGACATGGATATTGGACATAGTTAAAGAAAAATAAAGAGTAGCAACATAGGTTATGTGTGTCCAACACGAATATGTTCATTTTTCTTTCCCTAGATTTCTATTAATATTGAGGGCCTCTAAGATCATATCTCCGTATGTGTCGGACGTGGGTTCTTCAAGAAAAAAGAAGAGTTAGAGTAACATAGACCATCACTGCTGCCTCGTGTTTCCAGTTTTGCATTCCGATTAGGTAGGGAGCTTTTACACAGTGCTTCTTTGGCTGGTCACTCAAGGACAGTTGTCACTGAAATTTGGCCTTATGGGCAAAGATTTGATCAATGTTACTTAGACTTAGATACGAGGGCTAGATACCAGTACGTGCCCAATACGAGCATGTTCAATTCTTTTTTTTAGTTTTTGTATGCATTTAGAGGGTCCTCCTATTGCATTGTCTCCTTAGAGTCCTGATGACACTTCCTATTCAATAGAGTTCTACGCTAATGTGTTTGTGTGTGTATAAATATAGATCATACTATCATGTATGTGTTTCCTCACTTATGGATTCTTTAAATTTCATAAGTTGGTAAATCTTATTACGGGTGAAGACATTGTTATAAACCCGTAATGCATTTGGAGTTGTGAATCATATTGCAGGCCTTCGGTTGGGCATATGTACACAACCAGCATGACACATGGGATCACTTTTACATTTATTGGATCTGTCCATTCATCGGAGCTACATTAGCTGGGTGGGTTTTCCGGCAATTCTTCTCCCTACCACCGGTGAAGGTGAAGAAAACATAAGGTGGCTTAAAAAGATTCGTGTGCTCATCAACAACAGATAAGCTCAACTTTTATGCAATAAACAGTTGTTTTCTGGAATTGGTTCTTTCAATCAGTTGTGGATAATATGAAAGAACCATCCTTATTTTGGAAGAACAATGTTGTTTCAGCTCTTAAATTTTAAACACATATCAGAAGTATGTTTGGCAACAGAGAGTCTGAGCTCATGCAGAACTTTGCAGGTTTTGAACCAATCATTCTGAGCTCTCTAGTATAATATAAATAAAATATATCTTAACTAGTTGTTTACCCATGCACTACACAAGCTGATTATATGTACACATGTATAAATTAAAATATGTTAAATCATTTTATAATCTTTTCTATAATGAGAAATGATTTTAAATATATTATTTCAGAATTAAAAAAAAAGGTTAAAATTGACGAATTGTAAATAATATATTGTAATTTAAAAATAATTAATATATGCTCATTATTTAGGATATAAAAAATTATTTTTAAAATTTTAAATTTGATATTGAATTTTTTTTAGATAAGAAAAAGATAGTTTTGAAATTTCAAATGAAACTGACTAGGTATATGTTTAATTTTAAGATAATTTTGTTAATTTTAAATTTGATATATAGTTTGTTAATTACCTTATTGAAAATATTTAAAGGTTAAGTAAGTAGATAATATTTTGAAAAATTTGGATATCATGTTTCCTTTTAAAAACAATTTAAATGAATAAATTAAATATTTTTAAACCTGTTTATGTAAAAAAAAACTTTTAAATTTGATATATATATTATTTTTAAAATACAAAATTTAATTTCCATTCGTGATTTAAGATATATGAAAATTTAATATAAGTAATTTTAAACAAATAATATTCGTTCTTCATTTAGATATAAATTTTTTTTTTAAAATTTGATACTATATTTTTAGACACGTATAAAGATAACTTTGAAATTTAAAAACGAATTTAGTTATGTATATATATTTTAATTTTAAGTACAGTTTTTTAAATTTGAAATAAAAATTTTAATATCAGTTCATTATTTAGGATTATTAAAAAAACAACAATAAGTAATTTTTATTTTTTGTGAATTACAATAACAGGGTAAAGCCTGAACAACAAATGCAACTAATGTGTTTTTTATTTAGGTTGTATAAATTAAAAAAAATTAAGTTATTAGATTTTTATGAATTAAAAAATAATTATAAAAGAAAGATAATTCTATTAAAAATAAATAATATAAAATATTCATTATGTATATTTTTAAAATTTTATAAATATTTTCTAATCAAATAAAATATTTTAGAATTTCAAAAATCCTAGATATAAATGAAATCTCTCCTCAAAATCTCTGATCCAACTAAATCTTAAGGTAGCGTTTATAAGCTAGGTTAGAGTAAATTGAGTATTAAACTATTTAGAAATGTAATATTTATGATAATTTCTCAAATCTGTGAAATTATTAGATGTGTATTTAGTAACGATTTTGAAAATTTTAAATTATTATTAAATTTGACAAATCTATATTTTATATTTTTTTAATATATATTGTATGGAGTCTCAATTAATTTACTCATAATATATGCATCACAATCTTATCATTTACATAATAGATGAAATCCAAATTGAAATTAAAAAAAAAAAACATGTTCCCAAACTGAGCATAAAAATTACCTAAAAGTTATAGTGACCCAGCAAAAAAAAAAAAATCCATATATAAGATAAGTAATTAACAACAACCATGAATCCAACCTTAAAAAAAACTAGAATTTTACATATTCTAACAATACAATATTTCCAAAGAAAGGCTATGTTTTTCTAACAGAATCTTTGGGTCAATAGATAATCAAGATGAAGAGTTAATTGGTAGATACAAATACCTAAATGGGTTAAAGATTACGTTTTTAATGGTGCAGGATATTTTATTACAAGTTCAACGTTAAATAAAGTTGAGGTTTAAATTCAACTTCCTCTTTTATAACTAAAACAACAAAAATAAAAGCAATGTTTTTTGAGCATCTAGTGAAAAAGAAAAAATAATTAGACCTTCGAATACTTAACATTGTCTAAACCGAGAAACAAGAAAATTACTTTGTACGTTAAACTCACACACATGATTTCCTCACATTTTATTACTCTATCTTGTCTCCTTATAAATATTTTTCACTTCCAAAATAAAATTGTTGGATATTAAATTTAATCATGTTACCACGTGTGTGTTTATTTCTTCAATATTTATGTATTTTTAATTTATTTATACAATTTTATATTAATTAAAATATTCACATAATTATCATTAAAAATATAATTCATAATATACACTATTAATATTTATTAATTTCCATAGAACTTAAAAAAGATTTATTTGTATTTTTAAATTTATTCACTAATTAACTTTCATAATTAATTTTTTAATTCCTTAATAATAATGTTTTACTTTAATAATTTCACCCAACAAAAATTAAAATATTATAAATAAATATTTAAAAGTAAAATGTAGTATCTCTTTATTTATCATTTTACATGTATGAAATCACTCACTGTCATCAACAATCGGCATATTACGATGTATATCTCTATATAACAAAATAATTTCTCCCTCCCTACTCTATTTCCATTCCCTTCGTTTCCTCCCCAAATCCCTCCCTCTACATTTTCTCTTTCCCTTCTTTTCCTTTTCAATACCAATCCTTTCAAAATCACATCATAATTTCACAGATTATTTTTTTTAATTTTTTGTGTTTTTTAAGGTTAAATTTATTATAAATTCGAAGATACCGAAATTCAGAAACCTGGAAGATCTGGAGCCATTACCGGCTTCCACCGGCAACGGCCAGATCAGGTACCGAACACCATCCTCAGCCGAGCTCCTCGAGTCCGGTCCAAACGGAGGCTCATTATCTCCGACCGGAAACGGCACCGACGATCACCTAGAAAAGATGATCAAGCGTTCAATGGCGAGGCATGACTCCATCTCCGACAAGATCCATAAGTACCGAGGCGTTCTTCTGGTCATATCCATCCCTATCGTTCTTATAACCTTTTTTTTATACGTCATGCCGGGGAAATCGGCGTCTGATGCTGCCGTGCTGGAGGAGATCGAGTTAAATAGCAGGAGAGTAGGGGCGAATTCCAGAGGGAATAGGAATTATGCGGTGATTTTTGATGCGGGGAGTTCCGGGAGTCGAGTTCATGTTTATTGTTTTGATCAGATTTTGGATCTTGTTCCAATTGGCTCTGATTTAGAGCTTTTTGAACAGGTAATTTATTTTTTTCCCAGTTAGTAATTTTTCAGACCGAATTATATTTTCTTGGAATGGAGTTTTGTCGATGATGTACTTGTGGATTTAAATCTGGAATTTGGATGAGAACCGTGACTTTACGATGATAATTTATATGGTAATTCAATGGCATAGTATGGGTTTTATTTTTCCTATTTCATAGCTTTTTTTTTTGTTGGAGGGGGGGGGAGATTATATTTGTGACCTTTATTTGATATTTGTGAATTGTGACATGGTTTGACTCAAATATTGTAAGGTAGGATTTTAACTTGTATCCTCTAGAAAAGGATTTTACTTGAATTGAACAAAAAAAAAAAGTTTAAAACATCAATTCTTTGATCTCTTTTCAAGGTACCATTTTACTTGTGTGCTGTGGAACATTTTCTTCAATTTTATGGAGGTTTTTGTCGAAGTATTAATTAGTTTTAAGTGTGTTGTTTTGTTGTAGCTTAAACCAGGTTTGAGCTACTATGCAAAAGATCCACAGGCTGCTGCAAATTCATTAACTTCACTTCTTGACAAGGCAGAAAGTGTTGTTCCACTAGATTTACGATCAAAGACCCCTGTGAGAGTTGGGGTAGGTATTACTTTCATGCGTTATGCATTCTAAGCCTTTTAATTTGCTGAACAATGGGACTCTGTGTGTAGGCAACTGCTGGTCTGAGGGCATTAGGAGGCGAGGCATCTGATAAAATTTTGCAATCGGTAATTTTATTTTCGGATACATGTTTGTTATGGCCACAACATTTACTTTACCATTTCCTCAAGCTAATGCAATTTAAATATGTATTTAGGTTAGGGAACTTTTGAAAAGTAGAAGCACCCTTAAATCCGAGGCAAATGGGGTCAAAATTCTGGACGGCTCTCAAGAAGGTTCTTATGAGTGGGTATGATATGCTGAATTTTCTTGTACTTTTATATTTGCTTTTACTTTGCATACTGTAACTGGGGTTAGAGTATCTTGGCGATCCCTATATTATAGCTAAAATGCAATTTAATCCTTGTATTATAGAACCGAGTAATTTAATCTTTAAGCATTTGATATAGGTGCAAACAAGTAAAATTGATAACAATATTGATGTAAAATTATTTAAATGCTGATGTGGACTTTTCTTCTCAAATCTTACAAAGTACATGAGTTGTACATGAGTTGCAATCCGACAATATGTAAGTTCTTAATTGAAAAAATGTTGCTACTTCAATTCTATCTAGAGATCAATATTATTGCCAGATTTCGGGGGTCTATGCTAGCTTTAAGATGGTTTCCTGTTAACATTGCTATCGACTTTACTTATTTCTCCAATGTCAAACATGGAAGAGATTGAAGGACTCAATTCTGTAATATAATGGATTAAATTGTACTTTTGACTAAGTACAAGGACTACTTGATATTTTAATCTTATAACTGGTCAACATGATCAGTCTTGCTTAAGATGATTTCATGGTGGTGCCGGAGCCAACTGGAGAAATCCGAGGGGTTTCTCTGGGGTAACTTAGGGAAACTAGAATGAAGTATTTACATGCTGTCAGGGGCTAGGCTCCGTTGCAATTTTTCCTACTGATTGAGCCAATGGACCTAATTTGGACTTTCTTAACCTCCATCTTCTTTTATAGGTGACAATAAATTACCTACTAGGGAATTTGGGAAGGACATATCAAGACACAGTTGGCATAGTTGATCTTGGTGGTGGATCTGTTCAAATGGCGTATGCCATCTCCGAGAATGCTGCTTCAAGGGCTCCAAGTGTACCAGCTGGACAGGACAATTATGTAAATGAAATGTATCTCAAGGGATCAAAATATTACCTCTATGTACACAGGTACCCTCCATTTTAACAAAATAGGATTCTATTAATGATTTGAAATTGACTATAAAAAGAAATCTTAATGGCTTGTGATTCCTTCTGCAGTCTTATCAGACAGGTCTCTATTCTGTCATTTTTATAATCTTTATATTTTAGTTATATGCTTATGGCTTTCTTGTGTACAGTTATTTGCATTATGGCTTACTGGCAGCTCGAGCAGAAATTTTGAAGGCCACTGAAGATTCTGGCAACCCTTGCATCTTGGAGGGTTTTGATGGTATGTTTGAATTTCTTCAGTCGCAACCAACACTATAAAGTGCTACTTTTTTTTAAATATATATATGTGTGTATGTGTATTTGGGCTGCAAATGGCAGGCACGATTTATGAATAACTAAGTTTATAGCTACGATGACTGAAAATGTGGCAATTGTCTGTATTTGCTTCCTACTGCTAACTGTATTCATCTCTCTATTCTGAAACTTTGAATGCACTGAATAATGGAATAGTTCGAATTTTTGTAACGTCTTATCATCTTTGTTCAGCAGAATATTTGCCATTTAAGTACTTGACATATTGGGAATTTTATCTTTCCAAGGTACTTATAAATATGGAGGAGAAGAATATAAAGCATCAGCGCCGTCATCTGGTTCAAGCATGGAAGAATGCAGGAGGGTGACTCTCAAGGCTCTTAAAGTAAATGATTCATGCACGCATATGAAGTGCACATTTGGCGGCATATGGAACGGCGGAGGTGGAGATGGACAGAAGAATCTGTTTGTTGCTTCATTTTTCTTTGACAGGGCTGCCGAGGTATTTACCCGTTTGAGAATCTTATTGCCTGAAACAAGCCCATTAGACATTCTAACTAAATTGTTTATGAATTCAGGCTGGTTTTATTAAAGCCAGTGATCCTGTTGCAAAAGTTCAGCCCCATTCGTTTGCAGATGCTGCTAAACGTGCTTGTCAAACCAAGTATGCAGATGCTAAAGCAATATATAAAGATTTGGGCGAGAGTAACCTGGCATATATATGCATGGATCTGGTTTACCAGTACACGTTGCTCGTCGATGGATTCGGTAACTTTTAGCATCAAATTTAAGTTATGCAACTTCGTAATAAATGGGCCTCCTAGGATTCTAATTGACCGAAGTTATCTTTTTCTCGTTCAGGTCTTGATCCGTACCAAGATGTTTCGTTGGTGAAGAAAGTGAAATACCGAAATTCCTTTGTTGAAGCTGCTTGGCCGCTAGGCAGTGCCATCGAAGCTGTGTCAGCAATGAAGTAAAAATTCCAGGTCAGCATCATCAACTTTAAATTAGTCACTGAAAAATTGCATGACTTGGGTTAATATTGGCATTTGCTAATCGAATACACTGTAATTTGCAGAACGACTCAGAAATTGGATTTTTTGGTGCGGAATAATCGGAAGAGAAAACAGTTTGATTTAATCTTCTTCATTGGTAATTTACAATTTTCCCCCCCTGATTTTTATAATTTTTGTGAGAGTTAATTGAATTAGTTCATTTAGTTTGTAAACTGATTATGTTATGTTACCAATGTGTTTGTGTCCCTAAAACCTTTTTGTTAGTTAAAATGATGTTCAATTCTCATTTGTCTCTTGTATTACATACTCTAAATCTTTTTTTTTTTTAATTGATATTTAGATAATAAAAAATTTAGTTAGATTATTAGATATTTGATTTGGTATTTTGTAAGTTAGATTATTTAGAAGCTAATTCCGTACTACGTGGCATATTTATTATCTGCAGCATTATATTAAGATCTCCTTTCAATCGGATTATATATTTGTTATACCCTTTTAATTATTCAATTCAATATGAAATTATTTATCTCTACATCCACAAGTTATTTAATTAAGAAATAATTAAAATATTTTTTAAAATAAATAACAAATATTATTACCTTTTACATAAATAAAAATTTATAATAAGATCTTTAATTGAGTTTGGGTAATGATTAATTAGTCTTTCTCTTTTAAGTTAGATCTTTTTGAAAGACTTTTTATCTTCTTTATAACATATAATAATCAAATCAAATATAACTTGGAAAAAGAAAAAGCATAATTTGGAATTTAAAATATGTATTTGATTATTTCGAAATATTTGACCTTTTATCATATTTGAAAAGCTTTTGATAGATTTAAGATCTGTTTGGATGAGATATGAGATTAGTTCAAATGAGAATGAAAACAATAGCGATGAGATTAGCTATTGGATTGTACAGCAATGAGTTTTAACACTAATGATGAAACATAATGGTTGTAATTAGAATAAAAATTGAAGTTAAAAGACATTAGATCAAGGGTGTCTTTTAATAAATAATTAAAAAAGTAAAAATTATATTAATATTAACTAATAATATACAAATACAAATTATTGTGTTAAAATATAATTAAAATATTCGTTGAGGTTGTTTTTATTAAAAATTAATGAATTAAAAATAAATAAAATAAAATATTGATGAAATTAGAAGGTGTGAGTTTGTTTAAACACACTCCAATTATTTCTGGATTTCCAAATGTTTAGTGCATAGGATCCCAACGCACTGATGGAATCTCACCCATAATGAAAATGGAATCTTATTGATATGTGCCTTTTTCCTTCTCTCTCACTAACACCAAAATTGAGATGCTTTTACTTTTATTTATTTTATTCACTTAAGTAATCAATTTTATTATATAATAATTATATTTATTTTACATAATAATTTAATAAATATGTAAAAATAAAACCATTATACATATTATTAATAAATTTGTAGTTTAACTTATTTTTAATAAATTTATATAAATCAAATAACCAAAAATTTTCATTGTATACAATTTTGTTTTAATTTAGGCCCAGGCTCAGCCCAAAAATGGGCCTAAATTTTGTTCAAGCTCGACCAGAATAAAAATGTTAAAATTTGGGCCCGATCCGGCCCGCCCGTATTAATTTTCATATCATTTTTATATAATTTTTAAATATATATAATACATCAAAAATACTAAAAACATCAAAATAAATATCTTCCAACAAATTGAAAATAATTTTTAAAAAATATGTAGACTTAAATAACACATTTCCCAACAAATTGAAAATAAATTTTAAAAAATATGTAGACTTAAATAACACTAAGATAAATGTAACTTAAAAAGTAAATGCCTCTAAAATAATAACAAAATTAACAAATGTCTTTAAAATGATAACAAAATTAACAATAAAATAAGTTTTATACAATATCTAAACAATAGCAACAAAATAGTAGCAACATAATAGTAAAATGGTAGCAAAATAGAGATAAAACAACAAGAAAATAACATTCAAAAACAAAAACAAAAAAGAACAGATTTTTTTGTCCTTTTGTGAATTTGGGCCGGGTGGCCCGACTCATTATCAAGTTTACTTTAAAATAATAACAAAATTAATAATAAAATAAGTTTTATACAATATCCAAACAATAACAATAAAATAGTAGCAACATAATAGTAAAATGGTAGCAAAATATGGAGAAAATAATAAGAAAATAACATTCAAAAATAAAAAAATAAAAAGCAGATTTTTTTGTTTTTTAGTGAATTCGGGCTGGGCCCGGGCCAAAATACCTTACCCAAGGCCCGACCCATTTTTTAAACAGGCCTTATTTTTTTGTCCAAGCTTATTTTTCGGGCTTATATTTTTGCCTAAACCCTCCTACATTTCGGGAGGGCCTTCGGGCCGGGCCGGATTGCCCGACCCATGATCAAGTCTACATTCTTCAGTCTAGAAACTGCAGTAACTATTGATTGTTTCGTAAAGAACTATCCGTCTCTAAATGCTTGAGAATTTGCATCCCATTTGCTCTTCATGAGGTATTCATATGCCCCATTGGTCGAAAATCTTTGCACACACCCCCAGAGCCAATGCCAAAACAAACATCCAGACCATCTCTTGCAATTGATGGTTTGATGTTGGCAATGTGAGACAGAACATTGCTGTTAAACCAAGAACTAAGAATGTCCTATCTCCATAGCCCCTTACAGCCAACGAGATCCCGTACCAAAATGCCATCATCTCGCACACTATTACCAACGTACACCTTGCAAAATGGCCCAATATTAGGAACCCAATCATCATTCTAAAATATAACTAATTCTCTATCCGATTTTGCTTTTTTCGTGACCAGAATCATTGTCGCAATCACAGTCGTGCCCACGACCTGTGCATAACAATGCTAAAAAATGAAAAAAAAGGAGGTTTTAATTGATAAAGATAATAAAATAAGTAAATACGCAATGTAATAAAATAAAAATAAGAACAGATTCAAAATTACAAAAATAAATTTAAGGAAATAAAATAAATGAGTGAATAAAATATTTTTAAGCTTAGCCTTAGTCTCGGTACACCTTGAACTTGAACTAGTCCTTGAAAGAATGTTTTTCCTTCTAACAAATAAGTTGGTTATAGCGATCGAGGACGCCTCAAACCACCAGCTTTTCCTCTTGTAGTCAGTTTCAGTACGACCTGCAAATCGACCATTGTTGAATTTCTAACCACGTGATACGTACCCGTAATTTAATACTTTGATAGCCTTGCGATTTGAAAAGCCCAACTTGAATTAATGGCCTCAACTGCGTGGGTCATTTAAATCTGATCACTATCTCCCTTGACGGAATCCAACTGGCTTTTTCCACCTGAACACATTAATTTGTTCGTGAGATTTTGAATACAGCACGTGGGATTTTGAATATAGCATGGCTGACCTAACTTTCCAACTGTACTCCAAACGATTTCAACCCAATGTGCACTTTTTGAATTGAAATCGAATCAACTTTAAGGGACAAATTTGTACTATCCCATATACCGGGGAGATAGCGAATATCGAATTGCAAAGCATTTAGTGTGGGTTAATCATGAAATAAATCATGGTAGATGGAGTATGGAAGTGGCTTTTAATGGGAATTGTGGAAAGGGGAAAGGGCTTGGAAGGAAATTAAACCAAAAATGTTGAAAGTAAAAGAAAATAAAAATGGCAGAGTGAAAAGCAACTGACGGCGGGAAGGGAAAAAAAAGAAGGAATTGTTTTATTCCAAAAAAAAAAAACAAATGTGTCCAGTTGGTTATAGCCACTAAATATTTATACACACTTTTAGTATTAAAATTTAGTTAGATTTTCTCTAAATATTATCACTAGATAAATTAAAATTTAAACTAATTATAGAATTTTAACAATATCAAAAATAATTTGATCTTTATCCAGCCAACTTCAAATCTTTAATCTTTCAATCTACCCCTCCTCTTTGCGTCTTGTTCCAATTTAGCCCATTTTTGTATGATTTTGAGTTTTAGCACTCTAACTTCATTCCTGATAAGAAAAATAAATTTAGTAGCACCTTATTCGATAATTAGCCAAAAATAAATGCATTAAAATACAAATTTATCTTTCTATCAAATTCCCCTTACTTAGCCCATGTTTGTCCTTAAGCATGATGTCTACTAAAAATTGTTCGACAATCCTTTTTGAAATCAAACCCCCTTTCTCAGTCAAGTATAATGCAAACAGTTAGTTAATAAAAAATAAATAATTGCTAGATTCAATCAATAAGCATTTTATAAACTCTCGAACAATATGTCAAACTCAACTACTTCACTAAATTTAAGATTAATCAAACTTGCAAGACAATCTTACTCAATATATATATTTTTAAACTTATTCGTGACATGGTCAAGTCTTTTGATGCGAATTGAGATGACAACCAAGCACCTCACCCTAGTTACTCAACTTGACATTTTTTATTATTATTTATTATTTTTTACGAATTCGAGACATAGCCAAATCTTTTGACGTGAAATGAGATGACAACCAAGCATCTCACCCCGGTTACTCAACTTGGCATGACTTTAACTTATTTATTTCTCTTTTCTTAAGGCAACTTAGTTAGCGGAATGTTACAAGTTCCAATTCGTCTCCAAATCTTTTGACGCGAAATGAGATGGCAACCCAAGCACCTCACCCTAGTTACTCAATTTGGTCACATTTCAAGTCCTTCACTCTTATCAAAGCCATTAACAGATTACTTATTTATTTATTAAAATGAGTACTTTCATTAGACAAGTTTAAAAGAGCCAACAACTTATACGAAATATTGACTAAGCCATAACATTTTCAATTCTACAAAATATCTATTGATCAAGTAAGCAATAGTTCTTCATGACTCAACCAAATATTTAAATAAACTTATCATAAGAAATAAAGGTTTATTTTCGAAAAGAATTGAGGAATTATCTTAGTGAATGAACACATGCAAAGAAGCAATAGTATGACATGCCCCTCCACTTATCCCACATTGCCCACAAAGGGCAAAAAGAACAACAAAAATTGAGGTAAAGTGTACTCCCCGTGTATATTCAATGGGTTGGAGGACGGTGGAAGTGACCGCTTTTTAGTATGGTGAGGATGCTTGAGATGTTGACTTTCATTGTTTTGAGACGAGCTTCAATGCGATGAAGTCATCCGTCCACAGTGGAAGGTAGCTGCTCCTCTTATTCTCTAGTAGCTGGATTGCGTCTTTGTCGAAAGACTTTATTGCTTTGAGTGGTTCGTATACCTGGGGGGAACAAAATAAAACATAGTAGAGGTACCGACAAGTAAACCCATAGAATCCAAACAATATTCATCCAAATGATCCATATTATAAGCATGCGTTAGGGATGAAAAATTAGCTCTGGATGGAAGAATATTTCTAGCTAAATGTGTGATGTAAGGGTCGAGTATGAGAGGTCAGTGGGTCCGAATTACAGTATAAAAATTACATGCAAACCAATATCCTAAATTGACCCTAAAACCAGAATGCATGCACCATAAGAAAAATAGTTTTGTCTTAGTTAAGACAGATGTAGAATCATTACGACTCGAATAATTAAAAGCGAGAAACCTATGAATGTACCTTAGGGTCAGTTCATGCACTAACAAAGCTTTAGAGGTCTTAGAATTGTAAGACCGGGATATTGAGTTAGTCAAAACCGAATAAGCTAGATCGACATCAAAACCACTAGGTATCTCTAGAAGAGCAGTATGGTACGAGTCAAACTGAACATCGTCAGGGTCAACAAAACCAATGGCTATGTTAAAATAAAAAATAGACATAGTAAATGAATGACCAAGCAATCTGAATTTAATTACATTTGGGATTTCAAATGTCCTAACTACAGACATATTAAAATTAAATGTCGAATAAAATTCGAACATAAGTTCAACTAATAGCAACAAAATAATTAAATACCGACTCACGCATGTTAAGTGCATCAAGGGTAAAAAGAAAGATATATTTATAGACTGAAATTGGCCGAGGTTGAATTTCCTCGTATCTTGTTCGGTGTTCCGATGTCGTGAAATTTAGAAACCCTTGAAGTCTTTGTTCTGGCGGCATTGTATAGGTTCAGCCTCGGCAACAACACCAAAATTTGATGGGTGTCAAAACCACCAAATATAAATTCCTACAACAAGATAACACTAAATAGTAGTATAGAGCAGTAGGGTCAAATCCACAGGAACTGGCTATCCAATTTCACCTTTTTTCATGACCAGAATCACTGTCGCGATCACAGTCATGCCCACGACCTGTTTGTAGCAATGCTGGAAAATGAAAAAAATAGGGTTTTAATTGATAAAGATAATAAAATAAGTAAATACGCAGTGTAATAAAATAAAAATAAGAACAAATTCGAAATTGTAAAAATAAATTTGAGGAAATAAAATAAATAAGTGTAAAAATAAGAACGTTTAAATCCAATTACTATCTCCTTGGCGGAATCCAACTGGTTTTTCCCACCTGAACACGCCAATTTGTTCGCGGGATTTTGAATACAGCACGATCAACCCATCTTTCCAACTGTACGCCAAATGATTCCAACCCAACGTGCATTTTTAGAATTGAAATCGAATTAACTTTAAGGGACGGATTTGTACTATCCCATATACCAAATATATAACGAATACTGAATTGCAAAGTAGTTAGTGTGTGTTCATATTTTACGATTACTTTGTCGGAGCGATAACCGGACTAAGGCTAAAAGGGACTTAGTTAATCATGAAATAAATCATGTTAGATATAGTATGGAAGTGGCTTTTAATGGGAATTGTGGAAAGTGAAAAGGGGAAAGGGCTTCGAAGGTAATTAAACAAAAAATGTTGAAAGTAAAAGAAAATAAAAATGGCTGAATGAAAAGCAACCAACTGCAGGAAGGGGAAAAAAAACGAAAGGAATTGTTTTATTCCAAAAAAAAAAAAAACAAGTGTGGCCTGTTGGTTATAGTAACTAAGTATTTATATACACTTTTAGTGTTAAAATTTAGTTAGATTTTCCCTAAATATTATCATTAGATAAATCAAAATTTAAAAATTAAATTTGAACTAAAGATCAAAATTTAGTAGCATCTTATTCGACAATTAGCTAAAAATAAATGCATAGAAAATACAAATTTATCTTCCTATCACATACCATACTCTTTTGTAGGCAATTTCAAATCCACATTAGAAACCTTCATAGAAAAAAAAAACAACAATTGGATCGGTTAAATTTTCCGAGACACATCACTTGAGTTCGATACTTTCTGTGAAGAAGCCAAACCAAAAAACCTTAAGCATTGGTAATAAATGTGAACCCCAACTTTAGAATAAAAGACATTCAATATAATTCCGATCCGAACGCACATTATTAAGAGGTTGATGTATCGACTCCCAATTAGCCAAAAAAAAGTTCCTTTCATCCTCATTAGCACCCTATGTAAATCTCCAAACTAACCTTTCAATCTCATTATATATGCGAACCAAAAGCATCATTGTCTCCATGAAATAGTTAGAGATTGTTGTAAGAATTGACTTAACAAAGATCACCTGACCAATTTAGCATCCGATCTATTGAATCGACTATGAAATTTCTCAACAATGAACGGATATGTGCTATTACTCACACGTTTATGTAGCAAGGGAACACCCATACTCTTCCCCAAATCATAAACCGACTGAAAACCTAATTTATCAATGATTGCCATCATCACTTTTTCCTTTGTATTTGGTGAAAATTAAATTAATGTTTTACGAGCATTAATTCAATGTTCAATCTGAACCCAGATTGAATACAAACAATATAAAATCTGTCCAGTAAAACAAATTCAAATCCTCGACAAAAAAGAAGTGAGATGTAGGATCACTCCTCCTAGAAAGGTAATTGGCTCCCATTGCAGTGCCTTAGCAATGTTATGTCCCAACCTTTTCATGCCAGATATGAATTAATCTCACTTCATCGCTACAGTTAACTTTAAATTCAAATATATATTTCACTATTTTTTATATCACCAAAATCAATCTCAAGTCCAAACTGTTACTAAAATATTTGGCCCAATTTTCCATAAAAAAATATGCACACTTGGTGGAGAAAGGTTTTCATCTGGGCTAAAATAGTGCATAGAGATAAATAATAAAGCGTGATCAATTGTCTTTCAGAAAAGAGGCGCGAACTGCTTGGGAGATGGGAAAATTTATAAAGCGTGATCAATTCAGTACCATTTTGATTGATTGTTTTAATCGACGTGCGGTAATCAGATGCGCGAACTGCTTGGGAGATGGGAAAATTATCTGTCCCGAGTCCTCGCATGAGAATTTGTAAAAGCACGGAAAGCAGAGAGGAAAGCAGCGGACTTACAAGAAACAAAGAAGCTTGATTCAAAGTTATTTCACTCCCAGAGTCAAATCGTTGAGACAGTAAGTAGAAAGATATTGCTCTCCTGTTATAATTTATTGCTCAACACTTTTCTACTTATTCTGTCATTTTCTCGAACACTTCCTGTACAATCTAGGGATGTGGGGAATCAGGTTTACAAGATCAAAGCTTTATGCTTTTTCATTTTTCGCAAGTGCCCATTTGAAAGAAATGCATTTAATACCAACCCAATATCGAAATCCCATCTTTGAAACAGTTGTAACAACAACAAAATCAATAGCTACCACCAACCCTTTGAATCTATGCTTCTCATTTCAATTATCTTCTTTTGGTACTTCGAATACTGATTTGCCAAGAGAACATAAGGTTGAAAATTTTGATGAAAATAGTGATAATGATAATGACGGTGGAGAAGATAGTGATGATTTTGAGGGCAATAAGGGATTGAGTTTAAGCGATGGTGTTATTGAGGACGTAAAGGAAATTATGGACATAATCCGTGTAACTGGCAGGAATTATCTTGAATTGAAGATTAAGCTTGAACAATGTGGTGTAAGGGTTTCCTCTGCGATGGTGGTGGAGGTGCTTTCTCGGGTTCGACATGATTGGGAAGTGGCCTATACTTTCTTTTTATGGGCCGGGAAACGACCTGATTATGCTCCTTCATTGCGTGAATATCATTCAATGATTTCTATTCTAGCAAAGATGAGGAAGTTTGATACTGCGTGGGCGTTGATTGATGAAATGAGAGGAGGACGGGCAGGCCCTTGTCTTGTGACTCCACAGACTCTATTGATCATGATAAGGCGTTACTGTGCTGTGCATGATGTGGGGAGGGCTATAAATACATTCTACGCGTATAAAAAGTTTAAGTTTGATGTGGGAATTGAGGAGTTCCATGGTCTGTTATCTGCCCTTTGTCGATACAAAAATGTGCAGGATGCTGAGCATCTGATGTTTTGTAACAAGGATGTCTTCCCACTTAATACCAAAAGTTTTAATATTATACTGAATGGCTGGTGTAATGCCATCCGTAGTCCACGTGAAGCAGAAAGGATTTGGAGGGAAATGAGCAAGCGAGGTGTTAGGCATGATGTTGTGTCATATGCAAGTATCATGTCCTGCTACTCAAAGGGTTCTAATCTTAACAAGGTACTGAAGCTTTTCAGCCAAATGAAATCAATGAGGATTGAACCAGATAGGAAGGTTTACAATGCAGTGATCCATGCTCTTGCAAAGGCTAGGCATGTAAAAGAGGCCATCAATCTTCTCAAAGTTATGGAAGAGAATGGTATTGGTCCAAATGTTGTTACTTATAATTCACTCATAAAGCCTCTATGTAAAGCACGGAAGGTAGATGAGGCTAGACAGGTATTTGATGAAATGTTGCAGAATGGCCTCTCTCCTACAATTCAGACCTACCATGCTTTCTTTCGTATTCTAAGAAACGGGGAAGAAGTGTTTGAGCTCTTGAAGAAAATGAGAAAGTTGGGCTGTCAACCAACCAATGATACCTATATCATGCTGATAAGAAAGTTTAGTCGATGGTGCCAGTTTGATAATGTCTTCAAGTTGTGGAATGAGATGATTGAAAAGGGGGTTGGCACTGACCGTAGCTCATATATTGTATTGATTCATGGGTTGTTTTTAAATGGAAGGTTGGATGATGCATACAAATATTACATGGAGATGAAAGAAAAGCAGTTTTTGCCGGAACCAAAGATAGATCAGATGCTTCAGGATTGGGTTTCTGGTAAGCAATATGCTGATCGAGTAGTGGCTGATCTGAAGAATAATCAATTGCTAGATAAAAAGTTGAACAACCAGATCAGAGTTCAATCGAAAAAACATGATCAGGAGAAAGATTTTCTCAAGCAACCTGAAACCAGAAGAGTTGTCAGAGAAAGAGGTTTTTCTTTTCAGGAGCAATAGGTTTGCATGGTACCATAAAATGCCACAATATCTACTCTGCAGATGGGACTATAGGCTTCAACACTGAGATTACCTTGGATTCTATCCAGTGCATGGGATTCTCCATCAGCAACAACAATGCCGGATGCCTTATTCCCTTGCAACTATTTGATAATACTAATATTGTGGTTGAGAATATTCTTTTTGAATACTGAATATCCGACCCTAAAAATGCATTGATTTCATATTAATTGGGTGTTACACGATGAATGTCATCTATACATCTGTATGAAATGCACATGGTATCCTTTTATGGATGGTAAGATGTTATTGTGCTGCTCCTCAAAACTGTTTTTGGATCCAAAATCTTACTCGGCCTAATATGAACTATGCTTTTTTGTGTATCTAACATGGAACTGTGTGGCTACTTAGTCTAATGGGCATAGAGTAAGGAGGCTAGCACAACTGTTGCTTCAGTACAAAGATTAAATGGATATTGTTGCCTAGACATCTATAGCTATACTTTTGCCGCATTTTAGGCACGAGAACCAAGTATCTCGATTGTTTACAGTTCCTTTGCTGTGAGCTCATCTCTGTCATGCTGGTTACACTGTTCCTAGTAGTACAATTTCTGTAAGACATTATTGGCACTAATTCACATATTTTATGCTTGAGGGTGTAACGTGAGACCAGCAATTAAACCTTGTTTTCTCTGTCATTTTGTTTGCCCTTGAAAGAAAGGTCTCAGTGCTTCAGAAAGCATTGGAGATGCGGAAATTAGAGTTCCATAGAAACCCAACACAGCATATAATGAAAGATTGCATAACTTTCAACTTGGAATTATGAATCATTCTGAATGATCTCCAGAACTCATGAAGTCTGTATTCTCCCATGCTTTTTCATGTCTCCTATACTATGAATCAGATTGCTTTTATTCCCTCAACTACTCACTGCATTGAAGAAAAAGTGAAAATGATTAAACCCAACATCCTTGAGCTCATTTGCATTCCTACTTGTAAGTAGTTGGTTTAATGAAGAGTAATCATGCATGTATAGATGCATGGATTTACATAGTGATATGGTAGCTGTAATGCATAATCTCACACCATTGACTGGATTATTTTCACTCAACTGTAACTCGGCCTCTTTTATATTGCCAATTTATTTTCATCCATTCATACTTGTGTTCTGTGTTGACTGTAATAGAGCCTGTTTCATATTGCCAATTTATTCTTATCTAGTAATACTTCTGCTCTATGTTCCTCTGACTCTTCATCGTTTTTGAAGTGCCCATGTTTGAAATTTGGGGGTAATGACTCTCAATTCCTGTAAAGATTTAGGTGAAGAACATACCTGTATCCAAGACTCATGTTTATTTTTGAGCTACGTAGGTTGTCTTTTTGTTCCTTCAGGATCTCAAGAATCTTAATTCACCCACTTGCATTTTATGAGTGTGTTGTTTATTGACTATAAGCATTCTTATACTATTTATAGCCACTGACCTCCAAGCCATGTCCATGTCTTAGTTTAAAAGGTCTTCCATCCAGCAAGGGATAGTCAAAGCTTAATACTGTTTAATACGTCATATATGTTATGTTCTAAGCTGAGCTGAGCAATCCATCTTCTGTTATGGGGAGAAATTCATTGAAATCTGGCTGACAATTGATGGATTAGAAGTACAGATTTTGAGATTTGATTTGAAATCAAGATCTCAGGCAGCCTATCAAGTTGGTCTAATAATCACCAGCTTTTTAGTTTGGTAGTGAAATTAAATGCTCATTAAAGCCTACTTTGACATCTTGTAGCTTCATCAATGGCGGAGTTACCTAGTTGTCCTTACGTCCTTTCATTTCAAAGTAAGTAAACTTCTCTTTCTCTACTTTTCTTTGCCTTCTCAATTCCAATATCACATAAATTTCACTAGTGAATTGTGAACAGGATTGTGAATGAAACGGCACTATGTTGTTCATATTCTTATATTTTTGGAATATTTGTTTTTGACATCCATGTCCCGTGCATATCAAGGCATGGATATTAAATATGACCTTCCAAAGACTTGGAGACGGTGGATGATGGCATGTGATTATGTTACTCTGGCACGGATAGGTGTTGGATACTGGTATATTATATATTCTTCCAGGTTTTATCATATATTAGAGCGTCCTTGGAGTATCATATCTTCATATCCATAAGCATCATATCTATATCCAAGTATAATTATCGGATCCAAATACTTTGATGATAAGAAAAATGAAGAGTCAGAATAATTGTAAATCAGTATGGATTTAGTTCCAAGTTAGGCTTAACTCATTATCTGGTGGGGTGCCTTCATATGGGAAAAAGCTGGTGTGTTGCCATTTGCATGAGTTAACCACTAGCCTATAGATTAGGTGAACTACACGTGGAAAACTACAAGGGGTCATTTTCATGACTTTTTCCACACTTGGAACTTAGTTAGCTGATGCGTATTCTTATATGCCATCCAATTGCCTTTGACTAGTCTTAACTTGTCTGTTTATATGATCATCCCTTTCTCAGTCAAATATCTCTATCTTGATGTAAATTACTGATTCCATTGCTTCTATTCTTTTATTTCTATTGAACTCGAATTCGAAACATTTTTGGATATGGGTATGGGACATCCTTCAAGGACTTTCAAATACATAGAAAAACTTGAACATATCCGTATTTGGTACTCACATTCAAGTCCTAATAATACGATGAACTTTGAAAAGGAACTGATTAACATTTAATTGCCCATTGCTTATTTTCACAGGTGAATTAAAAGTCTAAGGTTCTCACAACCAAGTAAAGAGATGCTTTTGAAGGTATTTATCAACAATCAAGGAGGTATTACACCTTCCCTTTCCCATATTGGCTTTTCTTAAAGTTTTTCACTATTCTCTTTCATGTCTATCTGCAAGCTCAGATAATGGCAACTTTTAAAAAATATCATTAATTCGAATTTGGGGATGATTATTGGATTACCAATATGTGTTAAATACTAATATTTTCAACTTTTTAAACCTTTTTTTTCCCTATATATTTGTAAAAATCATGTCGTATATTCATGTTTGAATATGAACCGAATAGAAGTTGCGAACACGAATGCTTTAGAAGAAAACAAAGGTCATTGGCTACTGGATCAAGGGATGATATTATAATTGTGGTTTTGACATGTGGGTATTAGAATTTCAGCTGAACAAGTTACCTGGTACATGGAAAGTAATGGAGGTTGAGGGCAAGAAAGCTTGAACTCCCAGGTACTTTTGTTTTTTCTTTCATCATAGATGACATAATAATAAGATTCAAAGCATGGAATCCCTATTCTTTGCATTTAGAACAAAATGAACGAGAAAAAACTCGTATTCAGCCGAACAAAAGCATCTTTGAAGGATAAATCTCAAAATTTCCAAAAAATGAAATAAAATTGTGGATAATCATAAAAACAACTTTTTCTCACTCTTAGTATTCTTCTTCTTTAGCATATGCTCCTAAACCCATCATCTATCTATTCCCTCCCCTTTATTTTATTCAACTTCTTTTGTGAACTAGATCAACGGGTTGAATAAAAAAATTATGTTTCATATCACAACAAGAAGCTTCCATGAAGCATAACAAACACCATAACATGAAATCAAATACATATTTCTATTAACATTTATTAATATAAAAATAACATTTAAGAGGAATTATGCAACCATAGGTTTTTGTACCTCTATTTATTTAAAAATGTGCAAATTAGTTCATGTGGATCATATTCATTAGATCAAAGAGTAAATTAGTTGTTCTGTTAAAAAGTTTGTCCATTTTTATTGTTAAAGTTTAGTTTTTGTACATCAAAACGAGTATTGGTTAGTTATTCTGTTAATCAAATCAATTTTTAACAGACAGGATTAGTTTGCTCGTTGATTTAATATACAAGGACTAATTCTAGTAGAACCGAGAAATAGGGTGTTCCTTTTTTGAATTTGTCAACAATTCTTCCTATTAAATTTGTCTTGCTCAATAATAAAATAAAATTATTAATGGTGGCTAATTCCTAGCCCATACAATACGTTATCGTTTCTTCCTGACATTAGATGGTAACGAAATAAACTGATTTAGAGATTAGATAATTGGGGCAGGGGGTCTATTAGGGGAAAAAGGGCGTAAAATTGTTGAGTTTTCCACGTAAAAGTTATTATGTGTGTTGTTTAGTGGTTATTAATTCAAATTATGGTTTACTATTCAAATGAAGTTTATTTTCTTTAAAAAAAATATTAACTTAATCCAAAATTGAATCCAATCAAGCCATAAGTTTCGAGATGAATTGTACCTTTTTAAAATAGCTGGATTCCACTTAATTTATATCAATATTTTTTGGTTAGGGATTTGGAGTTAGGCAAGATTCTTGGTTGTTTTATATATATATATAATTAGTTGATGAATAAACCAAAAAAATCACCCATTAAATTAAAAAAAAAGACTGGAAATAAATAAATAAATAAATACAAGCAATCCATGTTTATATCACAAGTGTGTAGGCAGATTATTCAAGAATTGACTTAACCCAATTCTTTTGTTTTCTTCATTTATTAAATGTCATTGTCAATTTTAATTTATTATAAAAAAAAATGAGCATATTTTCATATTACTAATGAAGCGTGATTAGGATCATGCTGACATGTCATTAAGTAAAAAAAAAGATTGATTAACTATTAGATTTGGTATGAGATCACTTGATTAAATTTCTTAAATAAAAAATAGTGGATAATGGTGGGTTTTCAGGGAAAATAGTTGTTTATTGCATCCTACAGTTGAAGCATTTGGAATAAGATTAGCATACTAAACTAGTACACTCTATTCAACCAAGTCTTTGTTAGAGTTAATTTTAGTGAAACGATGGAACCAAAAATAAATGATCTTGATGGGTTTGAACCATTTTTAAAGCATTCTGGATGGTATATAAATGAAGTCAAATACTATGGTATTACGAGTAACTTAATAGGATAACCTTGGATAAGAGGCCAAGACATTGGGAATGTGGAAGAGAAGAAACGTGGCACTTGAATAAAGACAAAAATGGAATGATGTCATGGAATTGACCTCATCCCCTCATAAGCCGCCACCTTTTCCCATCCCTTGGAGATGTCAAACCATTAGCCAATCATCTTCCCCATTCCCCACTTTCTATGCCATTATTCCTACACAGTTCCTATCTCTCTTTGACTATGTTTTATTATTATTATATACTTTTGTATTCTTTACATTTTATGCTTAAAGTTGGAGTTTATCTTTTTCAAAATTTAAATTTGTATTAAATTTTTTTTTTAAGTTACACCCAATAATAATATTAAATTTTATGCTAATATCATCAAAAAAAGGATTTTAAAATTAAATTCATTTATGATATATCATTCTCTAAATATTAATCCTAATATATTTTATGGTTATATAGATGTTGATATTTCGTATTATATACTAATAATTGTTTGGTGAGTAAGATACAGAGAAAAATTAGATTCACTTCAAAGAATTAGCGTTTATTAATCCTAAACAGAATTGTATAAATGAGATATTATACAAATATTTAAAGATCTTCCTATTAATTTTTTTTATTTTTTATTTTTAGCTTTAGTTTTAGTTTTATATTTTTTTTCTCCACAAAACGACAGTAATCCTACGTCCATAAAATGCCAACCTTTCTTCCCCTCTCAAAAATTTCAATTCCTTTCTTCTTCTTCTGCCTCTGTGTTTGGTTTGAGAGCTCTTAAACCCTTTATCCTTTCCATTTTCAGAGCTCTTATTTTTCTTCTTTTACTAACATAGTAGGGGGGAATTTTAGTTTAAACCATGAGGCTCCCACATTCAAGTTTGCCTCCAGGGTTTAGATTCCACCCCACTGATGAAGAACTCATCCTTCATTATCTAATGAAGAAACTGAGTTCCTCACCTTTCCCTGTTTCCATCATCGCTGACGTCGATATCTATAAGTTCGATCCCTGGGACTTACCAGGTGAGACTCCCTTTAATAACCCTTTCAATGTTATCATCTAAAGAATCATTCATAAATCATAACGTAGCTTCTTGTTATGTTTAAAGCTTGTTCTAATGGTGGTAATGTTTTTTTTTTTTTGGTTGGATCAGATAAAGCTGTATTTGGAGAGAAAGAATGGTACTTTTTCAGCCCGAGAGACAGAAAGTACCCTAATGGTGCAAGGCCAAACAGGGCAGCTGGATCTGGGTATTGGAAAGCAACTGGGACTGATAAGATTATAGTTGCATCTTCAATGGCAGCTGGGAGGGGTGGAGTGTTTTCCAATATTGGTGTAAAGAAAGCTTTGGTGTTTTATAAAGGAAGGCCTCCTAAAGGGATAAAGACTAATTGGATCATGCATGAATATCGCCTTTCACAGAACCCCAACTCCAATAATAGATCATTCAAGTCTAAAGATTGCTCCATGAGGGTGAGAAAACCTCTTCTTTATTCTTGCTTAAAATACCCTTCACATTGCATTTACACAGTTCCAATCTGCTCTCATTAATTCTTGCTATCATTGAAATAAGTTTAAATCTCTGATTTTTATGTTGTTGAATGTGTTTTTTTCAGTTGGATGATTGGGTTCTTTGCCGCATCTATAATAAATCACATGCTTTATCTTCAACATCAACAGCAACAAATGATCAAAACCAAGAGGAAGACGAAGCAGAACAGTTCATTCGAGATGCCCTTTTACCAGCTCTTGAAAGTCCTTCAAGCAACAACAATACTAATCTTAAACTTCAGCCCCAGAAGTCCTGTTCTTTCTCCAACCTGTTAGATGCCATGGACTACTCAATGCTTAGTAGTTTCCTTGCAGATAACCAGTGCAACACAGCTGGATATGAATCTTCTTCATTTGGCTTTCGAAACTTCGAACAGGCCCCGGTCGGTGACACCAGCAGGTTTCCCCAAAAGCTTCCCCAGTTGACCTCTTCAGTAGTTCCAGCCATGGAAAACAAACTCAAGCGTCCATATTCTAGCATTGATCAGGATTACTTGGAGCCACCAAAGAAACTTATCAGTTCTTGCAATCATACTAAGAGCACCACTCAATCTGATATGACTCAATCCAACTTTCTAAACCAGTCATTTTTCAACCATAGTTTACTTCCTATGCCCTCATTTTCAATTCCAAGGATAGAAGAAAGATTCTAAATATATATATATATATATATGAGAAAACTTGGGATGAAATATTTGCAACATATCAAAATTTTTGTAGAAAAATTGTATCAGATTCACACTTTGTAAATAGTGTATTTAAAGTTGAAGGCAGTTCATCATATATTTGGGTACAAGCTTGTGTTATTAGTCGATGCTTGGCTTTAAAACCTGTACGACAGTTGTCTTTTTTTTCTATAATTGGTGTTAAAGGATGGGATTCAACTCAAATAAACAATACTCTTGTTACCGGGTCTAGCTTACGAAAAGCCAAGGAAAAGAAAGGTTTAGGGCTGTTTATTTTTAGTGTAATGTATTTAGTTTTTTTTTTTCACGTTAGAATATTATTATAATATTTAATATTATTGTCACTGTAAAAATTATTTTTACAGTAATGACAAGTAAAGACACCATCTATCTAAGAGGTTGCAAATCTTTTCTTATTTATTTTAGGAGTGGCTAGAGCAAATGCTTTTCTTATTCTTGAATGTTGGGATTGTAGTATTTATTAATTTTATAAACTAAGTTTTGAAATTTCTCATCGTTCTTCATTTTTCATTGCTTGGTTCAAAGAAAATTTCCAGAAATTCCTGTTTTTATGTGGTAAATTTATTGGACTCTCAGCTGTCTAAAAAGTATAGCAGACTTAAAATTTTCAGCGCCATAATGAATTTCTTGTTTTTCCTTAAAATCTTTCCACAAATTGGATGTCTTGTCTTTCAAAATCATATCCCAAAAAAGATAGAATACGATAAACAGAGTTTTGACAACTTTTCAGTAAAAATTTCTATTTAAAAGATAGGAAACCAAAACATTTTCATTGGTTATCAATGTTGAAGTCCACAAACTCTCCGTTTCCATCCAAACCTAAATTTTCAGTATGGTTCTTTCGTTCGTTAACTTCTTTCCTTTCACCTAAACAAAACGAAGCCCATCTTTCCCTTTCACATCAACATAAACAAAACTATAAAAAATACTTCCTTTTCTCATTTTTAAACGAAAACCCAACAAATCAAAGAGTCTCAAAGCAAGTTCACTCTCACTTAATCACAACTGCCTCGTTTTCCCACTCTGTTAGGCTCTTCAATGCTGTACTTAGATGCTATGCTGTAAGTGAAAATCCCAAAGATGCCATCTTTCTTTACCAACAAATCCAAAGTTTCTACCTTTACTTCAAATTTGATAGCTTTTCTTATGCTTTCCTTATCAAAGCTTGTGCTAGTTTGAAAGACTTAGCTTTAGGCAAACAGTTCCATGGGGTTGAAATAAAAATGGGTTTTGAGTCTCATCTCTATGTGCAAACCGTGTTGGTTAACATGTATGTGGAAAGTGGGGGTTTGGTTGAGTGTAAAAAGGTGTTTGATGAAATGCCAGAGAAGAATAGTGTTACTTGGAATGTGATGATAACTGGCTTGGCTAAGCAAGGAGATGTTGAGTTCGCGCGTTTTTTGTTTGAAAAGATGCCTGATAGGAATATTGTTTCTTGGAGCGGGATGATTGATGGATATACTAGGATGAACCAGCATAGGGAGGCTTTAGGTTTGTTCCGAAGAATGGTTGCGGATGATGGGATTGATCCTAGTGAAATAACCTTCTTAGCTATTTTGCCAGCTGTTTGGAACATTGGAGATGTCAAGATTTGTCGATTGATTCATGGTTATGGAGAGAAGAGAGGGTTTCTTGTGTCTGACATTCGAGTCATGAATTCGCTTATCGATACCTATGCGAAATGCGGTTGCATGGGAAGTGCATTGAGGTTCTTCGACGAGATTTCAACTGACACTAAAAATTTGGTGTCATGGACGTCGTTGATTTCTGGTTTTGCAATGCATGGAATGGGGAAAGAAGCTGTAGAGAGTTTTGAAAGGATGGAGCAAGAAGGTTGGAAGCCAAACAGGGTCACTTTTGTGAGTGTTTTGAATGCTTGTAGCCATGGATTTCTGGTTCAGGAAGGGCTCAAGTTTTTCAAAAAGATGGTTAATGAGTATCAAATCTTGCCTGACATTAAGCACTATGGGTGTTTGGTTGACATGTTGGGGAGGACAGGGAGGTTGGAAGAAGCCGAAAAGATTGCTCTAGAGATTCCTAGTGAGATATCAAATGAAGTGGTTTGGAGAATACTGCTAGGTGCCTGTAGCTTTTACGGTGATGTTGAGATGGGGGAAAGGGTGACGGAGAAGATAATGGAGATGGAGAGGGGATACGGAGGTGACTATGTTCTTATGTCCAACATCCTTGTTGGTGCCGGAAGGTTTGCAGATGCTCAGAGGTTGAGAAGATTGATGGATGAGAGGAATGCCATCAAAGTTGCAGGCTCTAGTTTGACCTGATAGCTTGGTGCGTTATAATGTGCAACCATAGTTATTGCTTATGGTTCGTAATCGTTCGGTCATCGATAGGATCATAATTTTATGCTGTAATTTCAGTTTCAACATAGAGTCACAAAATGCTATATGAATTTGGAAGAGGTTACCCGAAGTCCCGCCCGAAAAATCGAAAGGCTTGGATAAAAATATAGGCTCAAAAAGTGGATTTGGGAAAAAGTGAGGCCCGTTTAGAAAATGGGTCTAGTCTTGGATAAGGTTTTTCTATCTAGGCCTGGCTTGAATTTGTAATTAAAAAAATAACTCGATTGTTTTGCTGTTGTTTTCTCACTTTTTGTTAATTTTGCTACTATTTTTGAGGTATTTACTTGTTAAGTTGCATTTATTTTAAACTTTTTTAAATTTATTTTTAATTTGTTGGGAAACATTTATTTTTATATTTTTAGTGTTTGGTGTATTAAATTTAAAAAAAATTATATAAAAAAATAAAATTAATATGGCCAGATCAAGCTGGGCTTGGGTAAAAATTTAAACCCGTTTTGTGGGTTGGGCCTAGGCATATCAATTGGGCCTAAAAATTTATTAGGGTTTGATCCGGCCCAACCCATAGACAACTTTAAGCAATATGCATAAACCTCGGCAGTATCAAGGCCATTCAATAGCACCAATTCTTTATTTTTGTTATGCTGTCAAATTTAGCCTTTGACTTTTACATTTTTTTATCAATTTGATTTTTATTTAATTTGATTATCAATCTTTTAAAAAGTGTTAAATCGTTTTTCTACGGAAATGTTAACTAAAATATTAATTTTTTAACAATATTGGCATGGCAGCAGTAAAGTAAAAAATTTTATTTAGAGTGATCAAGATAAGATTATAAAATTTGGGATAAAACTAAAACTCTTGTATTACAATTGCTTGAATTAAATTACTTATTTTTTAAAAGACTAAAAATATAATTTTTTCACTTAATCAAAAGTTCGATTTTTTTATTAATTTTGGAAAGGATTATACAACAATTTTTCCGTCAACTCACATATTAAAAAATCTCATGAAAGTGATATGTGTTGCGATATTTCAAATATAATATTTTCATTAAAAAATAATAATTTAAGTCCTTTTAAAAAATTAAAAACTAAATTTAAATTGAGAAGAGATAAAGGATAAATTTAATATGATGTAATAAAAAAAATAGTGTGAATGTTAGGGAGATAATCAGACATAATGAAAACATTGAAAATAGAAAGAAAGAAAGAAAAAAACATAGTGAAAACTTCCCTTACAAAAATGCAACATCTTAGGGATAATGAATGCCACTTGTTGAAAAATTCACTAATTACATGCATCTCCAGACAACCATAAATAGCGGCCAACCTTAGAAAGAAGCCCAACACTTTTCTTTTTTCATTACAAAACAGCATTAACCGTTAGATTCAAGTCAAGAGAAAACAGATCAACTGTTGAAGTCGTTCGTTACACCTTAAAATAACCATGAAAAAAACTAGCAGTGTGTTACGTTTATGAAAATGGAAACACCAAATTGGCAATGCCAATAAAGAAATAAAAGAAAAAGGCAACAACTTTAAGGAATAAACAGTACATGACATAGACACAGCAAAAAAACTCTTCTTTTATTTAATTTTGATTTTCTTTGGGAATTGGAGGGACAGGGTTCATTTTTCATTCTGGGTTTTGGTTTTTGTCGAGAGAAAAAGAGAAAGAAAAAAGAAGCAATGGCTAAGATTTTGGGGAAAGCAAATCTCTTTGCAGCTTGTGACTATAGCCAGAAGAAGAGTCAAAAAGGTGGAGGTGCATTCTATTCTAAGAGAATTTCTGGGTTTTGTTTTAAAAAAAGTAGATTTACTTCTTTGAAGATGAAATCTATGGCTTTGAGGTGTGATTTTAAAGGGCAAAGAGTGGTCTATTTCGAGAAGAAAACTGTGAACAAGAGAAGGTTTTATCAAGTTCCCATCAAAGCACAGGTTGGTTTTAATTAACTTCATTTTTCTTTTTCAATTTCTGGATCTTTCTCTTTTGGATAAGTGTGGGTATTTTTTTTTTTTAAGTATGTTCTCTTATAAGCTTTCTGTAGTTAGTTCCATGCCAAAGATCAAACCTTATACATTTATAAAATGGTTTTGGTTTTTGCTATTCATTATATGATACTAAAGATTAGCATATTTAGTAGTATATTAGGTTTATGATTAAAAGTCTATTTTCCCCCATAATTTAATATGTTTCAAAGATCAATAAACAAATACTAATTGGCTTCTCTTTTTCTTTTTTCTTTTTTTTTTCCTGGTATTGTTCTTCAATAGAATCAGATGCTAAGTGGCCTTATTGGTAGAACTCAAAACTGGTGGGAGAAGGAACTGCCACCAAATATGAAAGAAGTGGCATCTGCACAAGACCTTGTGGACTCGCTTTTGAATGCTGGTGATAAACTCGTTATAGTAGATTTCTTCTCCCCTAATTGTGGTGGCTGCAGGGCTCTTTTCCCAAAGGTTATAATTGTGTAGACTCATAGTTTTATATCCTTTGTTTTGCATAGTTGTGTATCTTCATGTATTTAGATTCTTTGTGGCAATTGCATGGATCTTTTTTTCCAAGGTTATAATGATGTAGGCTCATAGTTTTGTATACTTTGTTTTGCATAATTGTGTATCTCCGTGTATTTGGATTAATTGTGGTGATTGCAGGGCTCTTTTTCCCAAGGTATAATAAAATAGACTTATAGTTTTTATACACTTTGTTTTGCATATTTGTGTATCTCCATGTATTATTTTTTGGGTTTTTGTGGTTGGAAGGCACTTTTCCCCAAGATATAATGATCTAGACTCGTAGTTTTTAGGTGCTTTGTTTTGCATGGTTGTGCATCTCCATGTGCTTACACTATTTTGTTTGTATTTGGGTTAATTGTGGTGATTGTGAGCTCTTTTTAACTAGGTATAATAATTTACATACTTGTGTTTGTAGGGTTTGCATTAGGATTAATTGTAAATTTGGTTGTTGGGTCTGGAAGATTTGTCAATTGGCAAAGATGAATCCGGATTTGCAGTTTCTTCAGGTGAATTATGAGGAGCACAAATCCATGTGTTATACCCTTAATGTCCATGTGCTGCCTTTCTTCCGGTTCTACAGAGGGGCTCAGGGGCGTCTATGCCAATTTAGCTGCACCAATGCGACGGTTAGTCATGTTTTCCCTCCCTTCTGATACAATTTTTTTCAGATATGTTTAGTAATTAGAATGAGAACGGGCAGCCTATCTGTCATTCTATGCCCATTTATGAACATTGCGTAGTGCATAATAGTTATGAATCGGCTACATATGAGAAACCAAAGATGGTTTTGTTGCTTTCACTTAATTTTCGAGATTGTTGACAGATAGATTGCTGCTCAGCTGATGCAACTGGTTTTGCATCTTATTTGACATTGGCATAATATAGGTTGTTCTTTTTCGATTTTTTTCACAATGTTTATCATGATACATGTTCCAATTACAATGGTAATAATGATTCCACAGATCCATAAGTTTAAGGATGCATTGGCCAGGCAGACAGCAGATCGATGCAGCCTTGGACCGACAAAAGGTCTTGATGAGAAGGAGCTTTTGGCATTAGCAGCCAACAAGGAGCTTTCCTTCAACTACAAACCAAAACCAGTTCGATTGGATCCCAATCCTGTTCCTGCAGTGGAAGACATTCTGGTAAAGAAAACATCCGTAAACCATAAAGATAGTGAGGAGAAAACCTTGGTTGGTGCCCGGGGACGATGTTAGGCATATTTTTGGCAGACCTCAAATGTCCTCACCAGTTGCCACTGTATAGTTACTAGAGTTCCATGTTCAACTTACATGTACTAAAATTCATGTTAGAAAGGAACAAGCTAGTAGAGGATGAAATTCCAGTAATGGCATCTTGTCTCCTCCATGGGAGTTGCAGGCTTTTGGATTTATTTTTTTGGAGCCTAGCCTGCTTTGATTCAAGGGTGTCTGAAGAGCAAGTAGCTGTGAATATGTTGAGTTAATGTAAAAAAAAAAAAAAAAGAATATTCGTATTATGTAGAGCATATGATTATATATAAAGTGAAAGCCTTTTTCTTTTGTTTTGTTTATCATTTTCCTTTTTCTTATTCCTTGTATGTTTATATGTTTTATTACAAAAATTGAAAGGTGAGTGTCGGATATGAATACTTGTTAGATACAATAAAGTTGATTATTGTCTTATAATACCCCACCAGACTGATTTTTTTTTAACAAAAGCTAGAGAAACAATGAAACCGTAACAAAAATGTTAGAGCTCCACTTGAAGCTGGATAATCTAACACAATTTGTATTGAAATTGCAGTAAAATTAAATATTAGAGCTCCAGTTGAAATGTCAAAAGGGTTCTAAACTTGTTAAATAGCAAACATCCAATTAAGAGTACTTAATTCCAAAGATCAAAATCCAAACATTATTTCGGTTTTTTTTTTCTCTTTTAACAGTCTAAGGCCAAGCATGCAAAAATCAAAGTGGTGAAACAATCACAAATATTGAAAACTGAAGAGAGCAAGAGCATATCGTTGAAAATAAAATATTAAATATCGATGGAGGGTGAGTATTTGTAAATAAAACGTGTGATTCAACCGAGAGAGAGTGGGACACTTGCGGTTTGTGAGAGGCGGCTGAGAGAGGAGAGGGTGAGCAATTGAGTAGAGGCCAACTGATGGTAGAGGTGCGGCCGCGCGGGAGGAGGTTGGAGGCGCAATGGAGGTTGTGTAATTAGAGTTAGGGTAAATTATACCATTAGTCCCTAAACTATGAGTATTTTTTTCGTTTTGATCACTTAGTAAAAAAAAGTTATAATTTAGTTATTGAACTATTCGAAAGTTTTTATTTAAGTTACCGAACTAATTAAAAGTTTTTATTTAAGGTATTGGGCTATTAAGTATTTTTTAAAGGAAAAGGTTTCGCCAGCGAGCTCTAAGCGACGATTTGACAACCGGTACGATAGATTGATACCCATTGATGAGTAGAAGAACATATATTAGGTCCAAGTCGATCTGACGATCAATGCTGGAAATCGAAGAAAAAGTTGTTTGAATTTTGATTTACAGATTTGTAACATCTAAAACTATTTCATGAAAAAAAACTGAACTATAGAAGAGAAGAGAAAAGAATACTTTTGATTGATACAGACAGTGCAAACAAAGAAAAGCATATATCATTGATTTTAACTGTTTAGTGACGTAAATGAAAATTTTTGAATAGTTAAGTGATCAAAATAAAAAAAAATTACCTAGAGTTTAGTGGTTTAGGAATGGTGAAGGGAGAAATGAGAGAAATCAACGGAGGAAGCCGTAGATTGCAGATAAGGCTTAAACTTTGATTGTTTTAAATTTTAAACTGTATAATATTTTGTAATTTGTATTAAATAGGTTTGGGTAAATTATATGGTTTATTTTGGATTCGGCTCTATTATTGGATTTGGGTTAAAATGATTTTAAAATCTAAAATCGAAATTTATCAAACTGAATTTGACTATTATGATCAGTTTCATTTATTTCCATTAAACTTAGCTCACCCGATGTAATTCACCGTTTTATTTAAAAAGTAAAAGAAAAAAAAATGATATGAATAACCTATCATGTAGTGCACAACTGTGGTGAATTTGTGATTTCATTCTAAGGCTCCTTTTGTTTCATTGAAAATGACTTCCGGAAAATGATTTCTGGAAAATGATTTACTTTTCTGGAAAAGCTAATATTTTCTAGTGTCTGGATGAATCTGTGTAAAATATTTTCTTTTGTTTGGCAGGTTCTTTAAAAATATTTCATAAAAGTCGTTTTCAATTAAACAAACATACATTTGAGATTTTTTTTTATTTTGTCATTGTTTAATTGAGTTTATTTTATATCTATAATTTTATATTTTACATTGTTTTTACATATATTAAAAATATTTTGTTAAATTTAGGTTCATTGCAACGATTATTTTTAGTTACATGACTACCGACTGAGTATTTTTTTATTTAAAAATGTGACTTTAACAAAATTGACAAAAAAATCAACAATGTCAGCAATTGGGCTTGATTTTTAAATTTGAAAAGTAGAGGGACTAAATTATTGAAAATAAAAGTACATAAACTAAATTGCAAATTTGTGAAGAGTATATAGACTTATGACATATTTTAACATTTATACTACAAAATATTTATTATTAATATATTTATAATTGTAATAAATATTTAGTATTAAAATATTAATAATGATATTTTCAATAATATGTGAACAATATTATTTAAAATTATTATTTTTAAAATTTACTATTAAAATAAAATTTAAATATTAAATTTTTTTAAAAAATAATAAATTATATTAATTATTAATTATATGACTAAATATAAATAATTAAATACGTATGTTTAATAATATTAAAAAATATAATATTTTATATTAATATTTTAAATATTTTTAAAAATAAAAATAAAAATTATTATCAATATAATAATATTAAACTTGATTTAATTTAATTTTTATATAAAAGTAAAATTATCTATTAAGGAGCTCTTTTTCGGAAAATGACTTACGCTTTTCAAAAGGGTAAGTCATTTTACAAGGAAAAAGACTTATTTTGCCATTGACCTGTAAGTCATTTTCCGTTAACCAAGTTGTTTTCTGTGAAACAAACATAGGAAAATGCAGAAAACATTTTCGATAAAACCTTTTACATGTAAACAAACAGACCCTAAGATTATACTATTTTTAGAGTTGACATAAATATGAAAATACATCATCATATAGAAAATTATGAGTACACTTAGCAAAAACAATAGAAATGTAACACTCTTAACCCGTCCCCGTTGTCGGATTAGGGTTATGGAGCATTACCATACAATCGAGAATCATTTATCTATATATGACATTAAACTAAATAAATGACATTCAAAACATATCAATCATAGGCATTTCGTCCCTAAATCGACCCTTCGAGGCCTTAAAAATAGCTTTGAGGCAGTCCGGAACTAATTGAAACAAATCAGAAGTTTTAAGAAAAAGTTGTAAAAATTGGAAAAAAAAGGGTCACACGGTCGTGTGAAATTACCCCAGGCCGTGTAACTTTCGAACAAGGGAAACACGACCGTGTCCCAGCCCATGTAACTCACTGAGTAGCCCCACAAGCCCGTGTGTCAGGCCGTGTGCTAGGCCGTGTAACTCTCTGAGTTACCACACACGCCCATGTGTCAGGCTGTGTGCTAGGCCGTGTAACTCACTGGCTTGAACACTAAGAAATTCTCAAATGACACACGGGCCATGTTATAGCCCGTGTCTTAGGTAGTATGAACCTAAAATTAAGCCATTTCATAACCAATTCATGCATAACTAACCCATCCATTTATGCACACTTTCAAGGGACCTAAGCATCATTCAAATACATATAATCATGCCATTCCAAACCACCTAATTCACTAACTAATATGTCATTCAACGGCACCACAAATATATCAAAACATTACAGACCGAAACAAGTCAACATTACCTAGTTCATGCATAAAATCTAGTTTAAACACATACCAAAATTTATCACAGTTAACCATTTTCAAGTCATCATAAAATACCAAAAAGGAACCATATGTACAAGCATTTGAAAGTGACCAAAATGGCAATACTTGGTGAAGCATTAAAGTACACCAAACCAAACATAACCTTCAAAGCATAAACATACCAAGACACCATTACAAAATATCCTATACATTTCAAAACTACATATTTATCTATATATACATGCCACTACCCTAGAAGATACAAAAACTACCAACTTAGATGGATAATGTGAGCCAGTTGTTTGATCCTTCCAAAATGTCAGCAACGATTGTCTACAAAACAGTCCACAATAACCGGTAAGTTTACATAACTTAGCAAGGACATAGTATAACATTTAATCTAAATACAATTAGACACATTTCACATACTATTTGGTTTAGGGTTACCAAAGTACAAACAGGGCACATATGTGCATTCAGGGGTATCGAAGTACAAACAGGGGCACGTATGTGCATTTAGGGGTATCGAAGTACAAACAGGGGCACGTATGTGTATTCAACAATAATTATCTATAAAATATTCATTAAATAACAACAATATAAGATTACAAGTAAAGCTTTATTTACGTATTCAAATACTATGGACTTACCTATTTAATTCCGGTCAATAATACACTGGGATTATTCCGTTATTTTTCTTTTTCCTCGGTTATTGTCTCTCTGATTCAAATCTTGATCTATATAATAATTAAATATAATATATTAGTCTCATACACATTTCACATTCCATTCAATGCATATGACCTTTAAATTTTCATTAATTACACATTTCCCCTAAACTTTTACAACTTTTGCAATTTAGTCCTCTAACTCGAAAATCATCAAATTGACCATATTCTAAGAATAAAATTACAACCAAATATTCTAGGCCCTTTAACAGTCCCTATTATACATTAAATTCACCATCAAACCTTGAAATTTTGACATTTTAACAATTTAATCCTTAAATCAAAATCTAACAAAAATTACTTCACAAAACAACCAAATATCACAACCAAAGCTTCAAATATATAATTATAATCACAAAAAACCAAGATTCAACAATGGTAACTTTCAAAATTTTAACAGATTCAAAAATGAAGGTACGGGCTAGCTGGACCTAATTACAACGATCTCAAAAACATAAAAATTACAAGAAAATGGGTCAATTTCCATACCATGCAAGGCAAGGAGATGACCAAAGCTTCCTAGGTCTCCAGTGGTGGTTTTCGACCAATAATGAAGAGAAAATAAAGAAAAATGCCTTTTGTTTCAATTTGTTTTATTAATTTTGAATTAATTACAAAATTGTCATTAAATCAATATTCTTTCAATTTTTCTTTGATTTTTAACCCCATTACCGTTCACCCGCATTTATTAGTTAAGCTATTAAATCATATAAATGCAATAATTAACAAGTTTTGCAGCTTTTATAATTTAGTCCTTTTTCTTTAATTGGCTATCTAAACGCTAAAATTTCTTGACCAAATTTTAATAAGACTCTAATGAATCTGTAAATATTCTATAAATAATATTTACGGGCAAACACGACAAAAATTTGTGGTTCCAAAACCACTGTTTTGTTACCACTAAAAAATGGGTTGTTACAAGAAACTTAAGGGAACGTTTTCAAAATGTTCTTTTTATTTCGTTTTATTTTCCCTTTGATAACACTACAATACAAAATAGATAAAACCAAATATGGTCCAATAATTAACATGAAAATGTTACAGAATGAAAAAAAATAATACAAAGCAGAAACAAACTAATGATTTCAATCCAAAAGAGCCAATAACAAAAAGTGAGCAGTTGCTTTTATTACAAGTTGATCGATGTGTGTATTTATGTGTCCTGCATGTAGCAAGTGAGCAGTTTTCAATCCAAAAGAGTCAAGTGATTATAGCTTTGAAACTAGTTTCCAATCCAAATTGACTCATTTATCAAGAAGATGAAAGAATTACAAAGACAAGTGAAAAGTATATGGAAAAGAGACATGTTTGAGAATCTCTTAATCATCTCGTAATCATTGTGTGATTCTAGTAGTTTTAGTTCCTAAGAAAAATAATAGTATTAGAAAGTATGTTGTTTGTAAATATAGCACTAAGATTACCATTAAATATAGGCATTTGATACCTAAGCCTAAGCTTGATATGCTAGATGGATTGCATGGTGCTTCTACTTTTACTAAAATTAATCTTAAAGGTGGATATCATCAAATTATGTAATGAATAGAAATGACATTTAAAACCATATATGGATTATATAAATGGTTGGTAATGCCTATTGATTTAATTAATGCACTTACTATTTTCATGAGATTGATGAATTAAGATCAAATTTGAAAAAAAAAATTATTGTTATTTACTTTAAAGGCATTCTAACCTATGGTACATCATGTTAAGCATGTTAGATTTGTTGTTTATGTGCTTCAAAAGGAACAACTTTATGCTAACATTCAGAAGTGCATCTTTTGCATAGATAAATTAATTTTTTTAGGTTTTGTTGTGACTTGTGAGTGCAAACAGAATTGAAATTGATGAGGAAAAGTGAGAGTTGTTCGTTCGTGGTCTACTCCCAAATCCATTTCCAAGATAAATCTTTTCATGAGCTCGCTAACTATTATAGACATTTTGACGATTCACTAAATGAAATTGTAAAGAAATATGTGGGATTTAAATGGGGTAATAAGCAAGAGAAGGACTTTCAAACTTAAAAAGATAAGTTATGTGGTGAACTTATTCTGAAATTTTTGAAATTTTCTAACATTTTTGAACTTGAATATGATAAACAATTGTAGTATATTTAATATTTTTAATATGATGTATTTACATGTTTAAATTTAGTTTACTCACAATTTAATCTTAATTTGTTTCATGTTAATATCATAAGTATTGCATGTAACACCCCTAACCCGTATCCGTCGCCGGAATGGGGTTACGAGGCATTACCGGACAAAACACAACTTTCATACATTTAACTAATCACCACATAAAATTTTAAAATTTCAATATAATCATGCATATATTTCAATCTGATATAGCATATATCGAAACATATTGATTAATAGTATATGCGACATGTTTCATAGACACATGGTTTATTAACTAGCATTATTCATTGTATATATATATAGTACCTCAACACAAAATCGCCAATTTCATTAAATTTCTTGCATAAATACTAACACTAAATAAAGACATTACATGTCATTAAATATCAAAACACACATCACTATAAGGTCACTCTATTTGACTGAAAATAAACATGCACCAAACTACTCATCCTTAGAAATTAGCATGTTACCATTCATTTGGTCATTTTCCAAAACTTAAGCTAAAATCACAAATGAAGATTAACAATAATAATAATTCAATTATGCACATATGTATATACCTAAACGGACATTAACTTATCCAATTTTACTAGTCCATTTTTCTAAATTATCATACATCATTGTTGATCACATTTTTTAATTCCATAATCTAATATATACACATATGCATAAAAATGTTTTCTATTAATTTACTACCTTACTAAACCGTATCCTAGTCATTTTCAAATGTAAATCAAACACTATTCAATTACATGCAAAAACATATCATAAGATATAATCATTATATATATAGTATAGAAGACAAATCTACTATGCATTAAACATGTCAAAACAAACCTGTATAAATATATTTAATATTAATTCTGTAACATATCTAATTATAATCCAACATCCCAAACTCAATTACTTAAAAACATTTTAACAAGATAAATTAACACAGTTCACATATATGCATCAATATAAAAAAAACCGTGAACCAACCACAAATTCATAACCATTAACAATATGCCAAACACATCACACACATATATATATATACCATAACCGAAATTTGCATAAACTTAAGCATCATATCTAGCCATTTTCGCATGGCTTATTATTTACAAATTCAAAAACTAACCCAAAACACAAACTAGCCTATACATTCCATAAGAGTAAAGTTCAACTTTTGAAAATACCAAAATAACGATCGATAGTGTGACTAATTACTCTGACGATCCCCAAGCTTGTAACTTGTTTCGAAAAATCTATAAAACAACGAATGAACACAGACACAGTAAGCTTGAATAGCTTAGTAAGTCATAAGCAATTAAATCATTTAAATGACATTAATAATATAATTTAGCTAAGACGAATCAAACAACCCTTAATCACATATACATTTAATATAGTAACGAATTCATATAGCATTACAAAAATATATAAGCAATTAAACATCAGTTGGCCGAATACACATATACTCATAAACACTCATAACTCTCACTTTCGATATCAAAAATACATCATTTGGCCGAATATGAGCATTCATATAAATACATATTATTCTCTATATACCATATATAATTTATATCACTATTTCAAATACTAAACTTACCTTATTTTCATTAACATTGAATTTAACACTTATTTGACCCTTTTAGCTCAATTTCACATTCCATCACAACTAAATAATGCCCATTGAACCAATCGAAACTGAATAGGATGCTCGAATAATCATATTTATCGTACAATGCCAACGTCCCACACGTGGTCTTACATGTAAACATGTAACGATGCCACTGTCCCTCATAGGGTCTTATTCGTAATTGCAATTTGATGCCACTGTCCCACACAGGGTCTTACTCAAAAATACTTATCGAATTTCCTTTGGTTCGTACAGGACTTTCAGACGTCCTAATTTGATCGAATCAAATTAGAATATATTATTTATATGCATAATCATATTAGACTATCACAATTATAAATTAATAGAATTCAAATCAGCATATTTAGTTTACATACAATTCAAATTAACAACGTTTATTTACCTATAGACTTACCTCGGACGAAGACAGACGAACCGGGACGACTATTCCACAACATTAGATTTCTCCTGATCCAATTTCGATTTCTTTTTTTCTTGATCTAAATTAGTATAATTTAAACTTATTTAATCACATATTCAATCAAATTTATCCAAAATACATAAATGGGCAAATTGCACTTTTGCCTCTAACATTTTACATTTTTCACGAATTAGTCCCTATTTCACAAAATACAAAATAAACAAAATTTTGTTGCACAATAGCTGGCCGAATATTCACTAAGCTCATATAAGTCCATGATTTTCATTTATTTCACATTTTAGTCCCTCAATTTATTATTTTTTTCAATTTAGCCCTAATTACTCAAAATCATCAAAAATTCAAATGCAACATATGTTTATCCATTTATATATTTTATTTTCTAGTATCAAACAACAAAAATCACAAGATTTCAACAATGGTAAAACACAAAATCATCATCAAATTCAAAAATTCAAGCATGGGTCGAGTAGTATTCGAAGCAACGATCTCAAAAACGTAAAAATTATCAAAAACCAAACAAGGATCATACCTAATTTTTGTCTTCCAATGGTCGAATGAACAAAAGCTCAAAATGTTCTTTTCTTTCTCAATTTTTCGGCAATAACAAAGACAAAATGCATGGCCACTTTGTTTGGTTTTATTAATTAATATATTATTTACCTATTTACTATTTTAACCTTTATAATTAAATTATAAAACCATATAATATATGCCCTTAACCGTCCATCACTTTTTTTCATGGTATAATTGCAACATAAACACTTCTCATTAAAAGAACAAATCAATTTAGCACTTTAACAAATAGTTAGTAACTTTTACCTTTTACGCGATTAAATCCTTTTATTAAATCGGACACCCAAACGATAAAATTTCAGAACGAAAATTTATCAAACACAAATTCACACAGTATAAACACCAAAAATAATTTTAAAATATTTTTAAACTAGGATTCGTGGTCCCGAAACCACCGTTCCGAATAGGGTCAAAAAATCGAGCTGTTACATTGCATGTGTTGTTATTATTATTAATAGTTCATGGTAATCTGTCTGGTATACGAACTGTATCCGAAACTCTCCATTTGTGAAAAGAAAAAAGAAAAAAAGCACGGGTTTTCTAATAGAACTCCTCCTGCTCTACGATAGTTGACACGTCAAAGAAGTTTTACCTGGAATAAAAGAACAAAAAATGGATTCATGAAGGTTTAATTAGTAAATCACTCCCACTCTGGATTCTTTTAGATAATGAAGATCTAATTTTAGGTTATGTTTCAGGAGAGTTTTACCAATGTGGGATAGAGTAAAAAAAAGTGAAGTAAGTGCTTATGATTCAACCAAGGGGCGTATAATTTATAGACTTCGCAACAAGGATTCGACGATTAGGTAGTTTTTTTAACTTCAAGATTTCTTTCAGGGGGATCCAATTCAACTTTCAAGAAACTTATTTTCTTCCAATAAGCGAATTCAAAAAAATTTAAGGAATAACAATAAACTATATGTTTCATTATTTATTGTATGTTATTTTTAAACTATGTTATTTTTAAACACACACCCTATGTTCTAAATACGTAGTTTCCACACGCATGGCATGTGATAGAATTTCAAGTATACTATATTTGAGCACTTTATTGGTGTTACTTTTAACCTAGTCACTAACTCAATTATGAAATTACAAAAATACCCCTTCTTTTAAATTATAATTAATGTTTTGAAATTTTTGCCTTTTCATATTTTGTATCATCTTTTAAGTATTTTAAAGGTATAATGACATTTTTTGGCACTCCAGCTTTACAAGAAAATGTCATTTTAGCCCTCAATTTAATTTTTTTTATCTCTTTTAGCCCTTGAACATGCTTTTTTTTGGTCAAATCACCTCGAAATGGATGAAAAAATTAGTGTTTATTAACTTTGCTGATGTGGCATACATGTGAAAGACATGTCAACATTTAATATATGTATTTTTAAAAAATTAAAAAAAATAAAAATACTTTTGTATAATTTTTATACTTTTCAATAATTTTAATAATTTTAAATTTTTAAAAATAAAATTTTTATAATTTTTAAATTTTTAAAAATTAATTAAATACTGGTGTATCATCCACGTGATAATCCACATGCATTCCACATTAGCAGAGTTAAAAAAACTTAAAAATTTCATCTAGTTTGGGGTGATTTGACAAAAAATACAAATTTAAGGGTTAAAAAATGTGAAAAATTAAATGAAGGGCTGATAATTTTTTTTTGGTAAAGTTGGAGGGTCAAATAGCCATTATGTCATATAAAGTACTTTTCTTTTCGTATAAAATTGTTATATAATATTTTTGGGAGCTTAAGTTAGATTAAAATGACTAAATCACTTTTTAGGCACCCAATAATAATATATCACACCAAATTTTTTTAAGAGCAGAAATAATATAATAATACATCAAGAAGCATAAAATTAATTCTTTTGACTATTTTTAACCTTAAAACTAATAAAATAATAATATATTTTTTTATAAAATTCTAAATCTCTAAACACTAAATCCTAAAATCTTATATCCATTTATACCTTAAATCGCAATTTAACACTTCCTTTAATGAATTTTAGTTGATAAGATAAAGTTAGTCAATTTGGTGTTTATGACACTTTGACGACCATCGATGTTTGCTTTGAAACGGAACCAAAGATGTGAACAGCTTAAGTTCAACAGTGATAGAAAAACTTAAGGGCACGTTTTCTAGTTAGGTTTTTTCTTTCAAAAACTACAACATAAAATAAATAAAATCACTTAAACCCTAAGTACATGTCATTTACAATCAAAAGGGTACTTTACAAAATTTTTTTAGTCACAGTCGTCTAGATGCTAGCTTCAAAATTACCTAAACTTGCGTACGGGAAAAACAAACTGTATGCTGAGCAATAGAGCTCAATAGTACATTTATAATTCAAAGCATATATCATAAGCATTAGCAAAACATTTCAATTCCAAACATGTATGTCTATATGCACATAACATCCTACTAACTTACAAATTAGTTGCCATACTTTTCATCATCAAACTTTATACTTAAGTATGTACCAAATGTTTATTCAATCCAATCCAATTACAACATTAAGCATTCAAGTATAAATATTTTCCATGAATCACTTACATTATATGACACATAATTCACTTCTTAATATCACATTACTTATTAGTTTTTAGAGTCTACTGACTCATTCATATCCATTTTGGCCCTCAGAGCTCAATTTCAATTGATTTGTATACCCAGCTGTGTGATTTCAACATTTCTTTCGCATTTAAGTACAATTCATTCAATGGTATCAATTTATACACATTCATATCATTCACCAAGTTACATTTTACAACCCTATTAACCTGACTTGGACGGATACATGATCGTCCAACCAACATACCAAAGTGCATTATTAATTAAATCGAAGTAAAATAACTGGCACATAATGTGCATTCTGGCGCACGAAGTGCATCCTGGCACACCAGGTACGTCTTGGCGCGTAAGTGAATAACCCGTACACAAATCAATCCTATGACATGCCCACTATATTTTACTCAGTCGACTAGTTAATAGGGTACCAATATTCAATTCCTTTTTACAATTTAGTACACATATCATTTGTCAATCATTTCCACTATTAAAACTCAATTCAACAATACATCACACGCATCCCATATTATTCCATACATTTTTACACAATTTCCATAGCATATGACATATTTAGAACAATTCCTGCTATTTTACATTTTATTCATTTTAGCCTTTTATTCTGAGAATTCACATTCAAGCTCAATACAATAGTTTATATTATTACTATATACTTACCTTGATACTACCGTATGCATGTAGCATGAAAATTCAAGCAATTTATATGACTTTAAATTATAAATGTACAAACTAGAATTTTTAGCTACTCATCTACCATTTTCGTTTTTCCTTTTCCTCTCGGTAGTTCTGCGTCAATGTTAGCTAGGAATAGTCATAAAAAATAACATACTATCAAATTCCAACCAATTCACAAGCAATTATCAATTTATGTAAAAATTGATAATTTAGTCCTTAAAAGCGGGACAAGCATAACTTCCAATTCAAGGCCTCAGATTAAAATTTGATTTCACCAAAACTCATTAGGGACCCTCTATTTTCTATCTCTACCAAAAATTGATGATAGTTTTGCATTTTGTTTAATTTGGTCCCTAATGTACAAAATTAACAATTAAGCTTTACAATTTAGTCCTTTTTATATACTAAGCTTAATTTCTAACAATTTAACACCTAAACCATTCAATTCCCAACCATGACAATTTTCTAAAACTTTAACAGTTTTACAAATTAGTACATGAGTTAGCTAGATCAAACTCTCATGATTCAAATTCCATAAAAATAAAAGAAAAATGGCTAGCAACTTACTTGAAATTAAGGCCAAAAGCTTGGAAAAACCTAACAATGGCATTAAGCACCATTCTGTCACTTGGAATCAATTGGTGAAGATGAACTTCTCTTTCTTTCCACCGAAATTCCATTTTTATACTAGGATTAAATTTTAAATTAGCTTAGTTAACCTTAATTTAATTAAACAAACCTTATTTTAATTAAGTTAATGGTCTCTTAATCATACCGTCCACTAAAAAACATTTTAACATGATATAATTTCTATTTTAAACCTTTGATTAATTGCTATTTAAGTCCTCAAGCCTTAATCTAATTAAAAATCTATAGCAATTAAATTTTTACAATTTAGTCACTGAGCCATAATTACTCACAATTTCGGTTAAATAACTTAACCAAATTTCAATTCATATATATGATAACCTTGTAAATATCTCTATTAAATCTTTATGAACTCGGTTTATGAAAACGAGGTCTCAAAACCATCTTTTTCGACACCACTAGAAACTGGATAGTTACAAAAGCATTAAAGATATCCTTGTATCGATGATTGAACTTATCAATCAAAAGAAGATTTTACCTTTGGCGAAACTTTTCTCCTTTGATTTTCCAAACTTTTAATTTTTTGCTTTCTTTTATAAGTTTTTAATTTTAATTTTATTTTTATTTTTGGAACCCCTTTTATATTTACTTGTTTTTATTTGAGAAATAAAATTATTATCGATTTCTATAGATACAATCCTATTTGTTGCTATCTACTAATTTATATTTTCAAGTAGATCTCGATAACCTAACACGTGTCATGGTTTACACTAACCAATAAAGAGGAATCTAATTTATATTTTCAAGTAAGTCTCAATAGTCTAACACCTGTCATGGTTTACACCAACCAATAAAAAGTTATTCCTTTTATTGGTGAAAGATTTATGACTTCTCTCTAAAACCATAAATAATACTAGAAATCCTATCAAATGCATATGCGTGTGAAAATCACAAATTTAGAATACAAATATGTATTTTTAATAACATATAATAAATAATAAAACTTATGGTTTGAAACCAATTAATAATAATACATGAAATATATATGTTATATATTAAAATAGAATAAATTGTGTATCAAAGTATTGTCATTAATTTTGAGTTGGTGTCGAGTTAACTTATGACACCAACTCAATCAAATACATTATTAATATATATATATATAACTGATGGAGGTAATAGAGTGTGCATAATAAAATTAGAATGTATAAAAATATCAAAGTAAAGCTTTAATTGAGTGCTAAATTAAAATTTTATTGATATAATTGGCGTGTGTTTGAAATCTATCATATGCATATTATTTTAAAGTGAAAAGATTAAAATACACCCACATAATATTATTTATTTTAATTACAAAAGGGCATTCTCATAATTTTTTAATCGAGTTGGTGCGCAGTTAACTCGTACTACTAACTCAATCAAAAATTTAAATAATAGGATATATATCTTAGCACAACAATAAAGCGACCCGAAATAATTCAACAGGAAAATCAAAGCACAACAAGATTATTAGTGGAAATCCCTCTAGTGTAAATTATATACACTATGGTAAGTAAAGCAATTACAAGGCTTAAGCATGTAAAAAACCCTTAAACTTAAAAAAAAAACCAATTAATTTTTTTTTGCATTAAATTGGGTACTTGAACTTTCAAAATGCATTAAAAAGACCCTCAAACTTTTTCAAAAACAACAATTAAGCCTCTACTTTTTTTTTACTCAATTGGGTACTTGAATTGCAAAATTGCATAAAAAATGCCCTCTAAATTTTTCAAAAAAAAGAAGCAATTAAGTCATTTTTGTTTGCACTCAATTGAGTACTTAAACAGCCAAAATACATTAAAAAAAAGACCATTTAACCATTAACTTTAACAGCTGTTAAAGTTAAAGTTAATTTCCCCTAATCTTTTTCAATTAAAGCCACCCCGTGTCACAAGCATAACGTGACATGTGGTAAAAAAATTATAAAAAAATAAAAAATCAATAAAATTTATAAAAATGTTAAATTTTAATAAAATATTTAAAAAATTTTAAAAATTAGAAAAAAAATTATAAAAATTGTAAAACATATAAAAAAATTTGTAAAATGTATCAAAAAGGCCATGTAACCATTAACTTTAACCGTTGACCGTTAAAGTTAACGACCCTCAATTTTTTTCCTGTTAAAGTCATCACATGTCACAACACAGTGTGACATGTGGCGAAAAATGATAAAAATAAAAATAAATAAAAGTTATAAAAAATTATAAATACTTCTTTTGGTATGATAATTTTTATATTTTTTTTACGAATTTTATATTTCTTTACATTTTTATAATTTTCTTATGACTTTATAACACTTTATTTTTTTGTCTATATTTCTATATGTTTATAAAAAAAATTATAAGATTTTACAATTTTTTTTTATAAATTTTTACAATTTTTTATAATTTTTTTACAATTTTTATAACTTTTTATTGATTTTTATTTTTATATTTTTTTGTTACATGTCATGCCATGATTAATGTGTGGTTGCTTTAACTGGAAAAATTAAGGGCAGTTAACTTTAACGGTTAACTATTAAAGTTAGCAGTCAAAGGACTTTTTATGTATTTTGATTGTTGAAGTATCTAATTAAGTACAAAAAAAAATAGAAGCTTAATTGCTTTCTTTAAAAAAGTTTAAGGATTTTTTTTATGCATATTGAAAATTCAATTACCAATTAAGTGAAAAAAAAATAGTGGCTTAATTATTTATTATTTTTTTAATTTGAAGACTTTTTACCGCTTTTGTAAGCCTGCAATCACTTCACATATTAATCTACCCCCAATTTGCTGCATTCTTTTTTCTTTTCAGAATGTTATTTTTATCTAGCTTTCTTTTTTCCTTACGAAACATGCAGCAAAGAAACATTAGGAACAGCAGCATGCAAACATTAACTTGAAAATGTTACAGAATGAACAAAAACATAACCAAGTACAGATTCTTGAAAACATAAGCCCTGGGCTTTTTCAGCAACCATAATTGTTCCGAGTTTATTTAATCTTACAATCCAAAAAAGCCGAATACTGGAGCTATGAAAGTAGTTGTAAATTTGATTTCAGGCTTCTTTTTTACCGCCATCAGCAGCAAGTTCGCCATTGTTGCCACCGTTCATCATAGCGAGAATAGAATTCATCATTGCTTTTTCATCGAAATTCAGGGCATTCTCCCTATCGTTTTTGTCAATTGCAGCAAGGAAGAGCATGAAATCATCAACCAGTTTCAGCTTGGGGGATTCCTTAGCAACCATGCTCTGCTTCTTCTTCTTAAGCATTTCGTATTCCTTGGCTTTCTCACGAAGCGCAAGCTGAAGAGACCTTAGCAACTCATTCATCCGCCTTGTCTCCTCTCTCATCCTTGCAGCTTCCACAGCCATATCAGTAAACATAATGACCTCTTGCGGGCCCTGTTTTATTAAAGACAAAAAACATAACTTTATTCGTTAACAAAAAATCTAAGTCCTTACTAACAATAAATGATGTCGGTGTTGTTACTGTTAGGAAACTGAAATAACATAAACCGAAATCTAACCATAGGATATGAGACAAAGATTCGTGAAACTGCAAGAATTGTGGAGTGAGCTATGAGGGGTATTCTAATTTGATGCTATATATAGAGAGAGAATAAAACACTGAAGAAGGGCGTACGTAACATTACTGATATAGTGATATTTAATATTATTGTCGTCATAAATGAATAAAAGCAAATAAGTTATGCTAAAATCGCAGGAATGGTCGTTGGCACATGAAATCTTTTAACTACATTTAATCTTTGTCTCAGTTTCATGACGGTGGGCATTGTAAAGGTGGGTGTCATGGTCTTACGAAGATTTATGAAGTTGTGGGGTATGAAATTTTCAATTATATGTAGTACTCCTTGCAGTTTAAACAAAATATATATATATAATATTTTTGTCAGCATGACTAAAGGTGGGCCTCGATTAGTTAAGGTTGTCTTGCTTTAATTTACGTCTTCTTTTGGTCAAGTTTGTCTTAATTAGATTTCAGTCTTGCCACGTGGAATGTGATCTAAATTTTGTCAACCTAGAAACCGCGTTAAATTATGAAAATACTAGGTATGTTATTAATATTTTTTGTTTTGTCAAAATGGCTTTAATAATATTTTTAAAATTTTTTTGTCACCAATCTTTTTTTTAACTATTTTTTAATAAATTTGATGAAAATACAGTTAAAAAAGTTAACGGAGATGATATGAAATTTTATGTGTGGAATATTTTTAATGAAATATAATTTATTACTTTAAAAATCTAAAAAGATAATTACATGTGAAAAATAATAAAATAAACAAATAATACATAAAATTAAAAAATAACTCTTAATTTAAAGAAAATGATTCAAGGTTTTAAAATTTTTTTAAAAAAAGGATTCAATTTTTCATATGTTTATTTATGAGAGGTTCTTTTTATAGAGTTAAGTTTTTTTTAGATAATTACATTTATTTTTTAAAATTAAGAGTTATTTTTTAAATTTCATGCATTATTTATTTTATTATTTTTTACATATAATTATCTTATTAGGTTATCTAAGTAATAAATTATATTTTATTAAAAATATTCCATATATAAAATTTCACATTATCCCTGTTAACATTTTTAACCATTAGAAAAAATAATTTGAAAAAAAACAAAAATTGATAATAATAGAATACTATTTTGACAAAAATATACCAGTATTAATGGCGAAATTTATATTAATCCACAAAATAATTATATCCCAACTTTGCAACCATTGCACACGCAACGAAAGATAGAGGAATCCAGCTTTAAGGATAATGCTGAGTCAGAGATCTACGCCAAGAAATAGTTGATGTGCGATAAAATTCTTTCCGCTAGTAGCCGCAAGATTAATTATTATAATAGTAATATTAAAATTAATAAAAATATATATATTTAGTCATAACTGTGGTAATAAAACATTATAATTACTTATAAAAAATAATATAATATTAGAATTAAGGTTTATTAAATAATAATTAATATTTTTTTTATAATCACAGGTATTTTCATTTTACAATCCAAATTTAGTTTTGTTCAGATCAAATATGATATTTAAGTAAAACTTATTAATTTCTTTATAATAGATCAGATTGTACTAATAAAAATTCATTTTATCCCATTTATTTCAATCACAAGGATTCAACAATCATTTAGTCAAAATCACATAACTACTCATACACTCATCAACAAAAATAAGAAATCTTAATCTTTAATAATTTTGTCATCATCTAATTATTTTTGCATGGGCTCATTCAATAATGTAAAATATCCTAATGTGATAAATCAATTAATTAAAAAAATCTTTTAATTCCAATTAAAAATTTATTGGCTTTTAAGAAAAGCCCAAAATTGTGAATTTTTATTCATTGTTTTACTTTCTTTTTTTTTTTTGACTCTAAAATCCAAATATTTAGGGAAAAAGCCACTTGTTGGTAATAATTAGCACTTTTGGGATTGCCATAGATGAATTTAAAATAAAATAAAATAAAATAAATGCTATTAATATTTTTATTAAATGAAAATTCATTTATAGAATCATCTTTTATAAAAAAATATTTTTTTAATTAAAAGCCAACCACTTATATTGAAAATGAAGAAACACTTCCTAGAAAATTGGAAAAAATAAAGCAACAAAAGAAAATTGAGAACTTTAGTATCCAGATTAAATCTATATTATTGAAAAAAAAAATTTGGGCTCGACTTTTTATTTTAAAAGGCGAAAATAGAGTTGCCATCAGTTCTTTTTCATTAGGAGTGATTAGGGGTGCTCATTTGGTTAACCGACCGGCTAACCGACCCGAAATAGCATTAACCGAATTAACCAACCTTTCAAAATTTTTAACCGTTAACCGAATCAAAATTTTTTCAAAAAAATTAACCGAACTGAAATTTTTTTGGTTAATTCGGTGGGTTAACCGAATTAACTGAAAATTATATGTTTTTTATTTTTGGTTAAAAATTAGCCGAATTAACCAAATTAACTGAATTACCCGAATTAACCGAATTACCCGAATTAACCTAATTGAATCATACATAATTAAATTATTTTTAAACTTTTATACTTTAGTTTTAGTTTTAGATTTTTATTTTTACTTATTAAATTATTTGTAATTTTTATGATTGGGTTGGGTTGGGTTGGGTAATTGGGTTGGGTAATTAGGTTGGATTGAATACTTGGGTTTGGATTGGGTTTAGGTGAATATTGGGCCTATTTATATATTATAATTTTATTTATTAATATTTTCGGTTAAACCGAAAAAATTCGGTTAACCGACCGGTTTCGAACCGAATTAACCGTGAATCGAAAAATCAAAAAATAATTAACCGACCCCCAACTGAAAAAATCGGTTAACCTATCGATTAACCGAATTCGGTCGGTTAACCGAATTTTTTTGGTTTTACCCGAATTTTGCACACTCCTAGGAGTGATTGGATCACCTCAAAACTTGGTCACTTTAATAAAATATTAGATTTGCTAAAACGATGATTTTTGGTTTACAAAATCCAAGAAATGGGTTCGAGAGTCAGTTATGTACGAGGAAGGATTAGCACCCTCATAACGCCCAAAATTGGTACCTAGTTGATTACTTGATGCCTTAGTGTCGAGAATTGAGAATTCAAAGAAAATTTAAAGTACGATCTCCTTTTTTTTGCATGATGTTATTTGATTAAAATATCGCTAACTAAATTAAATTTCATGGAAAATGTCTTCTTATTTAAAGTTAATCAAGAAGAAAAGATCATGTCCCTTAAGTTAGGGCACGAGGTCTCAAAAACAAGAATAATCACCATTTAATTATTACCTAAGACCTATGTGTCCCGAATTTTAAAGGGATGTTTGATTATTTCAGTTCAAGGAGAAAATCGTACCCCATAAGTTAGGGTACAATTTCTCAAATCCCCTAATTAAAGAACATCATCTTGGTTCTAATTATTTCCTATGCATCGGGTAAAAGCGAAAATAACATTTAATGTGATGTGCTATTAATTTATTTGAGTTTGGTACCAAATGAACACTTTTGGCAAAAAAAGAATAGCTACATAGGTACAAATGAAATAACATTATAATGAAATAAAAAAATGATTGTAGTAAATGTAATGAGGGTAAAATAGTAAATGACTATAATATGATAATAATGGTAATAATAATCATATCTAATGACAAAATAAAAATAAAATAAAAAATAACTACTCAATGATGTAAAGAAAATTGCATAATTTAGAAAGGGGTAAAAAAAAAAGGCAAATGACTAAATTGAAAGCTAAAAGAAATTCTAAGCAAAAACTAAAAAAAAAAAGCAAACAAAGGATTAAATCAAAACAAAATAAAAAGTAAAAGGACTCAAAGTGTTATTTTCCCTAACCTAGCATACGTGTCATTCCCTTGATGGTCAACAGTGAGTCAAGAGACTGATTTGCAAAGCAATTAAAATTATGGAGTGAAAATTAAAAAAAATGAAAAAGGAATAGGATGAAATTAAAAAGGAGCGAAAAACGAGGAAGGACCAAAATGGAATTTATCCCCTCTATGCGAAAACACGCAGATCCTAGGGGAGTCGGGTCGAATTATTTGGGTCAACTTTGAAACGACGCTGTTTTAGGCGTCTGAAGCAAAGCCCAAAACGATGTCGTTTTGAAGGGGTTATATAAGTTAAAAATGTTAAAAAAAATCATTTGCATCCGTTTTTTTTAAATTCTTTTCTTCTTTTTCTCTGAAGCTTCCCCTCATCCCGCCTGGGGCCGTCGTAGCTCCACCGTGGTCGCTGATCATTGCCAACAGTGATTGTCGCCTCTGGTGGTCCGAAGTTCAAAAAATGCCCCCATTGATCCCCTTTTTCACGTAAAATGCCGATTTGGGGTTAAAACCCTCAAAAATGAAGCCAAAACTCGATAAAAGGGTTTGAAACCTTTTGGCTTCTACCTTTCTAACGAGGCTCTCAACGGAACCTGTAACACCCCAAACCCAAGTCCGTCACCGGAATAAGGTAATATCAACTTATTACGAGTCATTTCATATCATGCATCGAACATATTCATAAACACATAACTCATAATTAAAAATTATGAAAAATATTTCAAACACCACTTTAGGTCATACTCATTTTGCCTACTCGACTAACAAATCAATTACAAACAACAATGACTCAAATGTGTATATAAAACTCACATTTAAATACAAGCGATTATAAACTTTGGACCGAATATGCCATAAGCATTTGTATAATTTTATAGTATATTCACTTATTATTATTCAAACAATCAAAACTACCTATCAAATTGCATACAAATATTTATTCATCAAATAATTATAATTACTATTCATACGGTCAATTTCTCAAGCTTTAGCCGAATACAATTAAGCTTAAATACTTATACTTTAACTAATGTCAAATACATCAATACTCAAACAATTCCATGCACAACATACCAAGGTCGATTCTATATATATTTACTATATAATATTTATCCCTCAATTGTATCAAAGGTCGTTTACAAGTCCAAGTTCATAAACAATGTTCATTATGCAAATTACCAATTTCAACCATTCAATTTTCATAGTAAATCAATATACCATTTTCACATAGTATATGATAATTCAAATTCAATCTCAATTGCCAAAAACTAAAATATTTCCATCCATGAATTCAATTGTAACTTATACTTACATCGTATCATATCAATCATCTTTACTTGTCTATCACAACCAATATGCATAATCATCAAAATTGAAAATCTCCCAAAGCATAACATCATTTATATTAGTCTTAACCATCTATAAACATAGCCAAAACATCAACCATAATAATATTCAAAGCATGAAACCATTCATGTCAAAATAAACAAAGCCATTTTCGCATGGCCTATTATATATATATACACTTCGTTCAAAATATATTCAAAAGGGGAGTATAGCCTATACATGCCATAGATTTTATATTTAACTTCTATAATTACCGATGAACGGACGATAGTGTGATTAACTACGCTGACGATCCCCGAACCTGTAACTAGCTTCCAAAATCTATAAAACCGAAAGAAAAACACATATATAAAATAAGCTACCACAGCTTAGTAAGTCATAAGCAATTGTACAATTTAATGACATTAATAATTCAATAACAAAATCAAATAATGCAATCATATTCGTATATATATACATATTCGAGCTTGCAAAACTTAAATATCAAATATGTAACTATGAACTAATTTCAGCTTGGCCGAATAGGTCTTTAAATAATAACATAGTTATTCCCATATTCAATTCATATACCCACTCTTTACCAAATGTACTCTTTCATAAATAAATGCATATAAAACATAATTATAATATCACATATATTTGCCATTTGTCCGAATATAAACTTTCATATACTCATATACTTTCATTTACCTCGTGTAAATTTTTTCTCATCACAATTGAAATAACCAACTTACCTTGATATCAAGTATTATTCATTCATTGTATACTTGTACTATCATGTACTAAATAATTGATCGAGGTCATAATGAAGTTGCACAATTAGTGCTCTTTCTCATCTAAACAAGTTGCTCTCGGTATCGCACACTTAGTGCCCGTTATTCAACATCATCATTTTAATTTTGCACACTTAGTGCCCATTATCCAACATCATTATTTTAATTTCGCACACTTAGTGCCGTTCATATAGCCGTAGCTATTCCATACTCGCACACTTAGTGCTAAATATCGATAAATCGCATTTACATCTATTTCTACTTTTCGAACTAAAACGCATTCAGCTATATATATATTTGCATTTTCATTTCAGCATATATATAATTAACATTTATTCAGAAAATTTAACATCTAATTGCTTATAAACTTACCTCGAATAGCGATAAACCGGAACGGAACGATTAATCGACGACTTTATTTTTCCCCCGATCCAAGTCTGATTTCTTTAATTCTTGATCTATACACATTCAAATTTAACTCATTCAAACATAATTTCATTCAATTCCATCCGAGAACACATAAATGGGTAATTTACCATTTTGCCCCTGATATTTAACATTTTTACAATTTACTCCAAATTTCACAAAACACAAAATATTCCAAATTAATCACAATGTAGTTTGGCCGAATATTCCCTAGACTCAAATAGGTCCTTGCATGTCATTAATTTCACATTCTAGTCCCTCAATTTAATATTTTCTTACAAATTAATCCAAAATAATCAAATTCATCAAAAATTCAAAAACAAACATTATAATCTATCACATATCTTTCATATTTCATCATTAACTATCATAAAGCTCAAGTATTCATCAATGGCATATCTCAAAATCACCTTCAAATTCTAAAATTAAAGTATGGGCTAAATAGAGCACAAAGCAATGATTACAAAAACGTAAAAATCATCAAAAATCGAAATCAAAACATAACTTAACCAAGCTAAAGAAGTGCCGAAACTTAAAAAGCCATGTATGGTTCCTTCCTTTTCAATATTCGGCTAACAAAGATGAACATATTCATCTTTTGATAACTTATTTTTAGTATAAATTTAATATTTACCTTATTACTATATTAAGCTTTTACTAATAATTATGTCTAACATATATATTAAGGTTACTCTTGTCAAATGCCACCCACTATCTAACTTTTGGTCTTATTGCATCATAAATCCTCCCATTTAAAAAGACAACAACATTTAGGTGCTTTTAGATTTAACCCTTAAATTTTTATTTTACGCGTTTAAACCATTTTATTAAATCGGACACTTAAACGATGAAATTAAAACACGGAAATTTCACACAATCAAATTCACACATAATAAACACAGAAAATAATATTAAAATATTTTTCTAATTCAGATTTGTGGTCCCGAAACCACTGTTTCGATTTGGGTCAAAATCGGACTGTTATAGAACCCTAGTGGTTTCAGAAGCCTTTCTAGTCGGAGAAAGCTTCCTACAACGGCGGAAGACAAGGTGTCGCAAGTAAAAGATTAAACCGTATTTTTTATGCTTTCTTTGAAAAATAAAATAAAACAGACTATCTTTTCTTTTAACTTTTTTTTTGTATTTGATTTCTTGTATGTCCAAATTACAACATAGTTTTTGGTTTTTATAGCCAGATATATTACACAATAGTTTTTTTCTTTTCTTTTATGCTTCTCTGCTTTTGTTCTTGTTTTTGTTTCAAGCCTTTGTATGGTGGCGGTGAAAAAAGCTTTCGGTTAATAGCGATCGAGAGATGCGCCTTTTGTCATTTCAGAGAAATTGGTAGAAGGCAGTCCTAGGGGCGAGGACAACTTTGGGGGTGTGCCTACTGACGTGGTAGAGGCAGCAGCTAAAGGGATTACGATTTTTTATTTTTTAGTTTAGGTTTAGGATAGTGGGCTTTGGACTTGTAAATGGCCTAGACTTTTATTTGTTTTTGTTTTGTTTTGTCTGGCCGGACAAAATTGGACCACTACAACTGCCCCTTTTTGCTCCTTGCCATGTAACGAGAATGGAGCAAAGACTTTAAAGAGGACCAATTTTGTCTGGTCCTATCAAATCTCGACTTATTTGGTGCTCCTCTTTTTCAAGTAGCTTATTCTTTCAATCCATTGGTTACTCTACTCCACTATATCTAATTTGCTATAACTTTAAGAAGGTAGGATTTAGTGTTATAGTTTCATCTTACTCCATTGCAACTTTAAAGAGATAAGATTTGTAGCTTCATCTTGCTCCATTGTAACTTCAGAGAGATAAAATTCGCTATGGTAACTTAAATTTGACCCACTACAACTTTAGGGGTATAGGATTTGTGGCTTTAATCTGCTCTACTATAACTTTAGGGAGATAAGATTCGTTATGCTAGATTCAATCCAACCCACTGCAACTTCAGAGGTATAGGATTTGTAGCTTTAATCTGCTCCACTATAACTTCAGGGAGATAAGATTCGCTATAGTAGATTCAATCCGATCCACTGCAACTTTAAGGGTATAAGATTTGTAGCTTCATCTGTTTCACTGCAACTTTAGGGAGATAAGATTCACTATGGTAACTTTAATCCAACCCACTGCAACTTCAAGGGTATAGGATTTGTAGCTTCAATCTGCTCTACTATAATTTCAGATAGATAAGGTTCGCTATGATAGATTTAATCTGACCCACTGCATCTTTAGGGGTACAGGATTTGTATCATTAATATACTCCACTGCAACTTCAAAGAGATAAGATTAGCTATGATAACTTCAATTTGACCCACTGCAACTTCAAAGCTATAAGATTCATAGTTTCAATCTGCTCCACTTCAACTTTAGGGAGATAAGATTCGCTATGGTAAACTTAATCCAAACCACTGTAACTTTAGGGGTATAAGATTTGTAGCTTTAATTGTTCCACTGTAACTTTAGGGAGATAAGATTTGTTATGGTAAATTTAATCTGATCCACTATAACTATTTCAATCTGTTCTATTGCAACTTTAGAGAGATAAGATTCGTTATGGTAAATTTAATCCGATCCACTGTAACTTCAGGGGTATAGGATTTGTAGCTTCAATTTGCTCTATGCAACTTCAGGGAGATAGGATTCACTATGGTAGATTCAATTCGACCCACTACAACTTTAGGGGTATAAGATTTGTAGCTTCAATCTGCTCTACTATAACTTCAGGGAGATAATATTCATTATAGTAAATTCAATCTGACCCACTGCAACTTCAGGGGTATAGGATTTGTAGCTTCAATCTGCTCTACTGTAACTTTAGGGGTATAAAATTTATGGTTTCACTAATCTATTACACAATTCTCTAGGAAATAGGACTTGTAAAATCCATTTTATAGGCCTATATTTTATGCCAAACAATTACGATGTTATGATCAGAATGAATCAAATATTTCTAACTAGATGTATATGAATGATATTTGTAAGGATGCAGAATGTCATTTTTGAGAATGATCCCTTTTTTAATGCTTAGGTTGACATTACTCGTTATTTGTTAAGGTTTTATCATTGATATGTTACCATCCCTTTTTAATCAGATATGATATCTTTAACAGAAAACTCGAAAAGGTAATCATAATTTAGATTATTAGTTCTAAGATAATTCCAACCTTTAAATTTGGTTAGTTCTAACTAGTGGTCTTGTTCCAGGTCCCAGTACTATGTAGAAAATTTCAGAGAGATATGAAAAAATCCTTTTATACTTTGACATTGTTAGTCTACTAACCGTTATTTCAATACAAAATTGCTTGAACAAGGTTGTAAAAAAAGGATAAGACTGAAATTTATTAGGAGCAAAACCCTTAATGAAAAGATTAATCAAATGAGCAAACATTGCTAAAAACAAAATGAGTAACATGAAATTAGGTACCCCAGATATCATAGTATAAGCTTCTCCTAGTAAACTTGTTGAAGACCATTTTGAGCGTGATATGTGTTAAGAAGATCTAGAGTATTTTTTTGACGTCCCAAGATGTGAAGTTTCTCTTCCTTGTTACCTTGAAGGGAAGTGATTATTACATGCCCATTCTTTGGTTAAAATTTGAGCCGCCCTTTTTGAGGTTTCAATTCAAAACTCTTTTAGTCTTAAGACACTCTTTTCAGGTTTTCGTCTTGGCCTCTCTCTCTTTTTTTAGGTAAAATACCTCTTGACTGAATCTGAATTTACAGGGTTGGGCAAATATCTGCCATCCATCTCGGTCAAAATCAATTCTTCTCTAGAAAAGACCTTTTTTACCATATAAGGTCCTTCCCAATTCGACATCTATTTTCCTCTAAAATCCTTTTACATGGGAAGGATCTTTTTCAACACCAAGTTCCCCTAATGGAATTCTCTAGGGCGAACCTTTTGTCATAAGCTCACATCATTCATTTTTGGTACATGTGATCATGACAGATCACTTTTAGCCTTTTCTTTTCTATCAAGTTCAATTGATCATATTGAGGTTGGATCTATTCTGTTGCATCTAACTTCAACCCTGATAAAACCTGAAAAGAAGGAATTTTGATTTCAATGGGCAAGATAGCCTCCATTTCATAAACCAATGAGAAAAGTGTTGTCCTGGTGGAGGTACCAACAGAAGATCGATAAGTATAGAGGACAAATGGTAACTTCTCATGTCAATCTTAATAAGTCTTTATCATTTTCCCTACGATCTTTTTAATGTTCTTATTGGCTACCTCCACTACACCATTCATTTTTGGCAATATAGTGATAAGTTGCGATGTTTCATCTTGAATTGAATACAGACCTTTGCTATCGTGGTGTTGTTCAAATTTAATGTATTGTTAGATATTGTCCTTTTTGGTATTCCATATTGATATATGATCTCATTCTTTAAGAATTTGTTAATTGCTGATTTTGTGACATTGGCATAAGAAACGACTTCTACCCATTTGGTGAAGTAATCGATGAAAAAAAGATGAATCGATGCCCATTGAAAGCTTTTGGCGAGATCGACCAATGACATCCATGCCCTACATAAAGAAAATCCACAAAGAAGTCATAACATAAAGAGGTGAATGTGGGACATGAATTTTGTCTCCATAAATTTGACACTTATGACATCTCGTAGTATAATTGATACAATCTCCTTCCATAGTGGACCAATAATATTCACAAGCACCCTTATGGACTTCTTCTAGGATTTTCTTGGCCTCAGCAGTATCTACACACCTTAGTAACACTTGGGCATTTCTTCTTTTGTATAGGATCTCCCTCTCTAGGACGTATTCATTAGCCAATCTTCTTAAAGTCCTTTTATCATTCTCGGTTACCTATTCAAGATATTCATGGTTCTTTACATATTGTTATATGTTATTATACTAAGGGTGACCATCCTTTTCTTCTTCTTCAATGTTTTAATAATGGGCTGGGATTTCATAAATTTCATCTAGATAGGTTTTACGTCGACTTGTTTGTTCACTTTGACAATGGAGGCTAAGGTAGCCAAGGTATCAGCCATCTAATTTTTATCTCGCGGGAGGTAACAGAATGTGTGTCATCGAACTCCTTAATTAACTCGAAGACCAACTTTCGATAATCAATTAGCTTGGAACCTTTCATTTCCCATTCACCTCTGAGTTGATAGATTACTAGTGCAGAGTCACTATATACTTCTAGTATTTTCATCTTGCGTTCTATAGTCGTGCAGATGCGCATGATACATGTTTCATATTTTGCCATGTTATTTGTACAATTAAAATCGAGTTTACAGGTGAAAGGATAATTATCTCCATTTGGGAATACCAGGACTATCCCAATTTAGTTACCCATGGCATTTGAAGCGATGTCAAAATTTAGTTTCTTCGTTGTCCATCAGGCTCTGTACTAGAGTTCTAAACTCGACGCACTTTTGGATTTCATGAAATTTATTACATGTAATGAAATGTATTGTTAATGAATGGCAAAGATGCATGCAAAAAGGCGTTGATTCTAGTTCAACTCCATTAGAACAATTTTACTAGAAAACAAGTTTCTTTACATAAAATGGATACGTATACAGCCTTACTTTAACACTCAAAACCTTAACTTTCCCAAAAGGTCAAGCTAATTCTCGGCCTCGATCTGACTCCGATTCATATTTCAAGCTTAGAACGATTGGTTCTGCAAGTGGTCAACCACTTCTCGTACTTAGGCCAAAGCTTCGCTCATAACGTTGTCCATATCTTTAACCTGCCACTCTCACAAACTGTCACCTTTCTCTTGTTACCTTTTCTCAGACCATATTTGCACGGCCACGTTGTCTACTACTGTATCAAGAAACCCTTTTTCCATGACAAGCTCTCTATTTAGCAACTGAACATGTATCAACACCCTTTTTCTAAGATGAAAATGCAATGCAATTACAAACAAAACAAAATGAAACAAGTTAGTACATTTTATATAAAACTAGAATACAAAGCAAAAAATAATAAATAGAGCATCTATTCGGATGGCCGCTAAAGGTTTGACATGATCCTTCCTAAGGCTGGCTCTTAGGGTTCATTACATACGGTTGGGTTCTAAAGTAAAGGTACCCGAACTTGCAGATTCCTCAATCCTCACCCATTATAGGCTCATACGGATTAAGTTCAGTTCAGAGGAATACATTTCCCTATGTCTGTGCATAGGTGAAAACCTCACGAAGACATAGGTATAGATGTATCCCGAAAGCAGTCCACTATCCTATGCGAAGGTGAAGACCTCCTGAAGGAATAACTTCTCACTCCCACTTAAGAAGGGTAGAATGGAACTATTATGCCATGTAATATATGTGAAAATATACTAAGACAAACTCGAACCAATAAAGCGGACATATTAAATCATTATGTAACCTGAGATAACAAAGAGATTATTAATACTAAAATAAAACATGAAGGATGAAACACAAGGAGGGGATCATCAACTTAAACTGAATTATCAATTTTCGATAAAAAGACCAAAAATTAATCAACTCGCAACTTGACTCTCTTATTTTGTCCCCGGTAGAGTCGCCAAGCTATCGAAACCTTTTTTTTTTTGCTCAACTTTTTATTTGAAAATGTGAAAATGGAGTCACCACCAATCTTATTTAATTAGGTTTGATTAGATCACCTTAAAACTTGGTCACTTTAATAAAATGTTAGATTTGCTAAAATGATGATTTTTGGTCTACAAAATCCAGGAAATAGGTTCGGGAGTCGGTTACATACGAGGAAGGATTAGCACCCTCATAACACCCAAAATTGGTATCTAGTTGATTACTTGATACCTTAGTGTCGAGAATTGAGAATTCAAAGAATATTTAAAGTACTATCCCATTTTTTTGCATGATGTTATTTGATTAAAATATCACTAACTAAATTAAATTTTATGGAAAATGCCTTCTTATTTCAAGTTAATCGAGAAGAAAAGATCATGTCCCATAAGTTAGGGCATGAAGTATTGAATTCTTAAAAACAATAATAATAACCATTTAATTATTACCTAAGCCCTATGTGTCTTAAATTTTAAAAGGATGTTCGATTATTTTGGTTCAAGGAGAAAGCCGCACCCCATAATTTAGGGCACAATTTTTTGAATCCCCTAATTAAAGAACATCATCTTGATTCTAATTATTTTCGATTCATCGGGTAAAAGAGAATATAACATTTAATGTGATGTGCGATTAGTTTGTTTAAGTTTGGTACCAAATGGACAAGTGTATGTAAGCATAATATACAATAAAATAATGGCAAAAAAATAAAATAGCTACATAAGTACAAATGAAATAACATTATAATAAAAAAATAATAAAAGAATAAAATGATTGTAGTAAATGTAATGTGGGTAAAATATTAAAGACCATAACATGATAATAGTAATAGCAATAATAGTCATATCTAATGACAAAAATAAAAAAAATAACTACTCAAGGATGTAAATAAAATTGCATAATTTAGAGAGGGGCAAAAATATAAATAATCATAAAATAAAAGTGCTTGAAATAATAAAATAAAATAATAAAATAAAAAATAAAAAAAGTAGGCAAAGGACTAAATTGAAAGCTAAAAGAAATTCTAAGGAAAAATTAAAGAAACAAAAAAAAGGCAAACAAAGGATTTAATCAAAACAAAATAAAAAATACAGGGACTCAGGGTGTTACTTTCCCCAACCCAGTATACGTGGCATTCTCTTGATGGTCAATAGTGTGTCAAGAAACTGATTTGCAAAGAAATTAAAATTATGGAGTGAAAATTAAAACAAATGAAAAAAGAATATGACAAATTTAAAAAGAGCGAAAAAAGAGGAAGGACCAAAATGGAAATTAGCCTCTCCATGTGAAAACACGCGGATCCTAGGGAATTCGGGTCAGATTATTTAGGTCGGCTTTGAAACGACATCATTTTAGGCGTTTGAAGCCAAGCCCAAAACGATGCAGTTTTGAAGGGGTTATATAAGTAAAAAGAAAGTTGAAAAAATTATTTGCATTAGTTTTTTTAAAATTTATTCTTTTTCTCTAAAGTTTCCTCTCATCTGGCCTGGGGCTATTGTAGCTCCATCATTGCCACCGATCATTGGCAATCGCGACTATCGCCTTCGGTAGCCGAAAGTTCAAAAAGTATTCCCATTGATCCATTTTTTCACATAGAATGCCGATCTGGGGTTAAAACCCTAAAATATCAAGCCAAAACTCAAAAAAAGGGGTGAAAACCTTTTGGTTTCTACCTTTCCGACGAGGCTCTCAATGGAACCCTAGTGGGTTCAGAGGAATTTTAGGTCGAAGAAAGCCTCCCACAACAGCGGAAGGTAAGGCGTCGCAGGCAAAAGATTAAACCTTTTTCCTTTTTTTATGTTTTCTTTGAAAAATAAAATTAAAATAAAAATAAAACAGGCTATCGTTTCTTTTAACTTTTTTTTTTGTATTTGATTTCTTGTATGTCCAAATTACAACATAGGATTCGACATTTATAGCCAAATATATTACACAATATCTTTTCTTTTCTTTTCTTTTTTGATTTTCTACTTCTATTCCTGTTTCTGTTTTAGGTTTTTGTATTGTGGCGGTGAGGAAGCTTTCGGTCAGAAGCGATAGGGAGATACACCCTTTGCCATTTCGGTGAAATTGGTAAAGGGCAATCCTAGGGGCACAGATAATTTTGAGGGTTGTGCCTGCTGACTAGGTAGAGGCGGTGGCTAAACGGATGGGGGGTTTCTTATTTCAATTTAGGTTTAGGATAGTCGGCTTTGGGATTGTATATGGACTAGACTTTTATTTGTTTTTAGTCTTTGTTTTGTTTTGTCTGGGCCTGACAACATTGGGCCGCTACATGCATAATATCTTTACTTCTTCAATCCATCCATTTTTGAGTTCCTCGGATTTCTGGTGTCTCTTTCCCTTCTCCAAACTCAGCCTTCTCACACAATAAACATTTTTTTAATAAGTTTTCCTTTATTCTCTGGTTATAATGGCCTCATTCTCTAATGGTGTTTCTTCAACCCAAAAACAGGTGCAGCTCTTCCTCTTCCCCCAAGCAGCTAGCGCATGCGCCGCTCCATTGGCTTTTACTGGAAATAAATCTTTTCAAAATTCCTTGATTTGGTTAATATTTCTTTTATGATACCCCTAATGATTGATAGATCGTTTTCTTGTTTTTGCTTTTTTTTTTATAACATTCCTTAAGTCCCATTCGATGATGACATTGCCGCTCCATTAGAGGCATGCAAGCACTTCAACTGTTGTCGAATCTTGAGCATTATTGATCGGGTAAGAACACAAACCCAATACAAATCCCATATTATTTCTGATAATAACTCCCAAGGTCACTGTATTGTTATGATGATGGAACGTAACATCATAATTAACTTTAACTTGATCCTCAAAAGAAGGTTCCCACTGGGTAATCATTGTGATCTTTTTTACCTTTCAATGGTTCCTCAAGATAGTCCAGTTCTGAAAAATAAGTTTTGAAAAAAGTCAAGATCTGGTATATTGTTTGTCGAATTCCTTCATGAAAGTAAATATTCTTGTTATGCCAAATTGCCCATAACGATACTGCTAAGCATGAACCTTTGTGTGTATTATTGAGATTGAATGTCTCTGGTAACCATTGTTTCCACTTTTGAATTTCATGGAAGGCCACCAATGTTTCTTGCATTTGCTGGAAAACTTATTTTGCAACGCTACAGTCATGGAATACATGGTTAACAGTCTCTTCGTCTTCTCCGTAAAATGGGAATAAGGCATCATATCTCAGCTTTCAAAATTTTAAATGACTAAATGTAGGCAAATAATTGTTTGTAATTCTCTATATATTGATTCTAACTTTGTTGGGTATTTTTAAGCTCCAAAATTTTGTGAAGTAATTTCCAGGTAGGTTTCGATTTGTTGTAAATTCATTACCCAGCAAGTTAAGTTCCTCTATGATACATCTTTTGTAACCATTTTTCATTGTATATTCTCCCGATCTGTCACCTCTTCATACCTGGATATCAGACTGTAAAACGTTCCATAATGGGATTGCTTCAATCTTTTTAGCTTGGTCATTAAGGAAAAGTTCTCTCATAATCTCCTCATTCCAGGTAATAGTTTTATGATTTATTAGATCAGCGACAAGAGTGCACTAGTAATCAATATTTTGAAACTATAATTTTTCTTCCCCAGGAAACCATTCATCATTCCAAATATTTACTGACTTGCCATCCCCGATCCTTAAGCCCATTCCTGATTCCAGCATCTTTCATGTGGTCCATATGCTCCTTCAAGTAAATGAAGGGTAATCCCCTAATTCAAAGTTTAAAAAATCGCAACGTGGGTAGTATTTAGCCTTCATAACTTATGCGAGTAAACCTGTGGGATTGTTAATTAGTTTCCATCCTTACTTTGCCAATAAGGCATTATTAAAATTTGATAAATCCCTAAATCCAATCCCCCCATTACGTCTTGGGAATACACAATTTCTCCCACTTGCACCAATGAATACCCTTATCTGTTTTAGAATTTCACCACTAGAATTTGCAGATAATATTCTTCAAAGAAGTTTTTTTTAATATCCACAAAAGCGTTTTTCTTTCTCCTTCCTACCATCGTCATAATCTATATTCGAATTCTCTAGTGCTCTTATTATCTGTAATTTAATCCTATCATGGACATTATTACTAAAATAAATTAAAGATATTTCAAAGTTTACCAATTGTACCGAAATTTGTTCGTAGGCATTAATGATGGTTTTGATGGCTAAAACACCATTCATCGTTGCTCTACCAAATAAAATACTGTCATCAATGAAAAAAAGATGATTAATTGCTAAACCCCCTCTTCCCACTTTTGCTCCATCAATTCTTCCTACCCTTTTAGCAATCTTTAGCAATCTTGAAAAACCCTCAGCACAAATAATAAAGAGATAAAGGCTTAAGGGATCTCCTTGTCGTACTCCTCTAGTAGGATTGAACTCCACCCTTCTTTCTCCATTAAGCACAATAGAGCATGATACACTCTGGATACAATGCATGATTAAAATTATCCACTTCTCACAAAAACCTAACTTTCTTACCATTCTTTCAATGAAATCCCAATCAACTCTGTCATAAGCTTGGTTCATGTTAAGCTTTAGAGCAAAATTTCCCAATCCAGATCTTTTCTTTTTAAAAGCATGGAAAATTTCATAAGCCACTAATATGTTGTTTACAATCGGTCTTTCGGGAACAAAGACGCCTTATGCATCATTAATACAAAAAACAAATAACCTTCCTAAATCTGTTAACTATTGCTTTTGAGATTATTTTGTAAAGTACATTACAAAGGCTAGTTGGTCTAAATTGTCCCATCTTTTTCGGTGTTTGTACTTTAGGGATTAGAACAATGTTAGTACCACTAATAGCACCAATATCTTTCCGATTGTTCAAAATCTCTAAACAGAATCTCGACACCTCTTTTCCTATAATATGCCAGAATTTCTGGAATAACATAGCAGGGAATCCATCATTACCTGAGGGTTTAAGATACGCCATTAATTTAAGTGCTTCCCAAATATCTTATTCATGAAAACTTGCGGACATCTCTTCATTAATGTGATGAGGAATGCATGGGTGAATTTCTATCCATAAATATTCACAGTCTTGCAATAGTTTTTAGGAGAAAAGATATTTAAAACAATTTATCGCTAAAGCAATAAATTCTTTATCACCCTCGATCCAATTGCTATGTTCATCTTCCAGCCTTTTTATTGTATTTCTTTTCTTATGATACAAAGCATAGTTATGAAAAAAAGATGTATTTCGATCGCCCAGCTGAAGCCAATTTGCCCTTGCTCGTTGTTCCCAAAAAATTTCCTCTTTGTTAGCCACTATATTTAAAGTGAACTTAACATCAATAATTTATGCTAGTCTCTTTGTTAGCCTAATCTCGCAAGCTTCCTCAATAGATCATCATTGCTTGATTCTCAAATTCTTTTCAATTGTGCCTCAAATGTTCCTTCAAGGATCCAATCTGCGTTAAAACGAAAGGTAAATTTTCTTCTGCCTACAAAACCATCTCTATGCCCTAAAGTATCCATAAGCAACGGACAATGGTTCGAGAAGCTATGTCGTATATGACGAATAGAATAAAATGAAAAACAACTCTACCACTCCGGATTAGCCATTCCTCTATCTAATTTTTCTCGTATATTATTTTTCGCAAGACGTCCTCTTTCCTATGTAAATCCTTATCCTGAAAAACCTAAGTCGCTTAATTCACAATCGTCCAATACTTCTTTAAAAGCTTCCATTTGTCGTTCATCTTTTAATTTTCTCCATCTTTTCTCAAAAGAGTACATATCTGATTAAAATCTCCAATAACAACCCAATGGAGGCTTCAACCGTCATGCAAATATCACAATTTATCCTATGCCTTTGTCTTATATGCTCAATAGGGGAACCGTAAAATGTTGTGAATCTCCATTCCACTCTCTTTATTTCTTCTTTAACCCTCACATTGATATGAGAATTGGAAAAGCTCTTGAGATCAATAACAATATTGTCCTTCTAACCCAAAAAGATACCTCCTCTAGAACCTTCCGCACCCACATCTATCCCTTTGTCATAACCCCATCTTTCCTTATTTGCTCCATCTTTTTTTAACTAAATTTTGATTCTATAATAAAAAAAAGTTGGGGGTTGGTGCTGTCTCAACAGATTTTTGAGACGTCTTACTGTTTGTAATTGCCCCAATTCACGAACATTCCAGCAAAGGATTTTTATTATGACCGATCGGCTAGCTTGGTAGCAGCCTTCGATAAATTGATTTACATGTCAGTTTCCATTTTTGTGGCTTCTGTCTCCTTTAGTTGATACATTCTTTGTCTTTTCTTTCCTTCAAAAACACCAAAAGAATCTTCTTCGTTTTCATTTTCTACACTCCTTAAATGGTTCTGCTTTGCCATATTTTCAAAACCATAATCCTCTGCGTTACTTCTATAATATGCCATAAGACCTTTACCATTACGCCTTGTTATAATCCCATTACCCCTCGTCCTATTAGTTTGTATTGTTGATGAAAAATCTGCATTAGTCCTTCCTTTAGTTCTTCAACATTAAAGTTACTTTTAACCATGAATCTCGGCTTTTCTCTTAGCCACTAACTTTCAATTTCATGTTCCTTTTTGGTTGCGCTCTTAAAGAGAGATCCCATCCCATCTCAATCTATTGTATCTCCATGTTTAAGCATAATGGATAGAAATTTTCCCCATGCCCTAATCTTCTGCATAAAAAACAAAATAGGAATAAATTTTCATATTGAAAAGTGGCATAAGTGGATTTATCATTCCTATAGATTATAATTTTTTTTCGCTTTAATGGCTTCCTGACATCCAAGCAAATATTAATCTGCATAAATTTCTTCACTTCTTTTGCTATAATTGTTGTATCATATTCAACAAAACGTCAATAAAATTGCCTCTTTGTTGTACCATACCTTCTGACATTGAGCCCAAAAGGAGATTGTGAATTTGAATCCAAAAATTTGAATAAATTAAGGGGACCTGAATTGGATCCTTCCCTTTCTCTAGTCGATGAAAGAGAATTATCTGTTGAAAATCCATGATGTGCCATTTGTAACCCTCCATAAATTAATATCATTATAAAAACGAAAGAGGATCCTCTTGTCTTCAATCTATATTATAGAAACTCCTTCGATCGGGTGTCATAGTTCCACAATTGAAGGAAAGTAGATTGCACTATTCGTGAAGACTTTACCTACTAAACATAAATTAAATTCATCTTCATCTTCTACTTCTTCTGCATGATCTCTAATTAGTTCTCCTTTTTCGTTATGCTTAAATTTGCTATCTCTTCTTCCATAGCTTATATATGCGATTATTGATGCTTATTATTTGTTCTTTTGGTATCACAGATCAGAAACCAATGACAAGATTACTTGAAACGCTCAACTTCCTTCTATATGGAATCTTAATAGATAATCGCCTATAATATTTGGCTAAAGATATATCACCGCCGCTAATATGCTATTTCTTATTGTGAAACCTTAGAAAAAATTAAGAAGATTGGGTCAAACCCTACAACTACAACTATCAGTAAACAAATAAAACAAAAAACCTAAACTGCTGCTGTTCCTTAGATAAATAATAATTATAAGAGTTGAATGAAGTGCATTAAATGCACACTCATTAAAAAAATAATTTAAATTTGGGAAAAGGTTACACAAGAGAAAATATATATAACACTAAAAAATTTATAGCTTGTTAGACAGAGTTGAAGTTAGAATTTCAAGTTCTGATATTTAATTACGATCTCGTAAAATCCAACAACAGATGATTTCACTATTTGAGTGAATTGGTTTTATAAAATGAAAATTAATTTATCAGAATCAACATGAGAGTTTTTATTTATATATAAAAATATTTTTAAAAGATTATTTTTTTTAATGTATTCAAATTGAAAAAAGAGTAGTAGCTTTGTAAATTATGATTGATAGAGTCATACCATATTTTGCAGCTAAGGTGACCATTTTAGCTTCGATAAATTGTCTTTTTTTTTAAGAAATAAAAAAATGTAAAGCTCTTATGATTTAAACAAAGACCATCGAACTTAAGTACTGACATGAAATTAGGACAGTAAAGATAATGCATAAAGGAAATCTAATTAACTATGCCACATGCACAAACTTTAAAATATTTTCTTTTTCTAACAGGTTTCGAATGCTTGAGTGTTTTATTTCATTCAATTATAAAAAAAAATATAAAATATTATTCATAGCATTTTGTTATAGAATTATAATAAAATATATCATAATTCGACCCGAAGTTTGACCCACTTTGGTAACCTGGAATCCAACCCAGAAAACACCCATTATATACATTTCTAAATACCCTCTTTGAGGGGTCTTGGCTCTCCAAAAACTCTAATTTTTATTTTCTTCTTCCTCCCTACTCTAGCCATTTGTGTCAGGAAGAACATGAACTGACCAACAGCGCGACCAACTAAATTTGGCATCAATAATGGTGCGGTGAGCGTAGACCAAACTCGCGAAGAAAGTTAAGGAACTCGTGAACTTTAAAAGGACCAAATCACTTTCAAAAACAAAGAACCAAAAGAAAGCAACAATGGAATCATCAAACAACAAGTGTTTGCAAAAGATTCATCTATTTCATTTTTCATCCTAAATTTGCAGGCCTTTACCTTTCAGTATCACCCTCTACATTTTAATGCCACTCCAACAATCTTGAAAGAGGCTCCACTTATCTCACATTTATGTTGATCGTGCAAGTTTCCAGGTCTCTAAACTCAACTTTACACTAAAATCTAATGCACCCACTTGGGATATTTTTTATATCAATGCATGCAATGGTTTGCTTTGTTTAGTTCGACCCTTAATCGTTCTTCTAACCTCAATTCTTCATGTTCTATACTTTAAATTTCTATATAAATAATAATAGTGAAAAGTGATCAAGTTAGAGGAAATTTTACTTTGTTATATCATTGTTTGCATGTTGGTGTTGATGACAATATTTCATTTGTTGGATTGAGGGGTAGGTTATCTTTTGCTAATGGCAACCTTATAAAGCCTAGAGTTTTATTAATTAGGTTTAATGAATTTTTTAGTTAGCTGCCTTTAGAAATAAGAAAGATTAAACTTTTGAGAGTTTTTTATTTAGGTTTTAGTGCTTTTCATTATCCTATACTAGCCACCTTAGAGAAGTGCACTTCATTGAGGGTTATTAATTTATGTAGGAATCAATTGAGCAGAACCATTCCTATAATTTTTGGGCCTATTATAAGGAACATCTAGTGAGGATCCACCTGATATAAATGTAGAACCCTGCCAAGATACCAATGAAGTTAGCTCTCAAACTAAACTAAATAGGTAAAGTAGTTTAGTAAATTTTCTTCGATCATTGATACGTGAGACATTCTTTGGTATTGGAAAGAGTATGGACAATTGTAGTAATACTTTAAGGGAAGCTATTCTTGGACAGCATGATTCTACTTCTGAGTTATCTGATGAGACCTTAAGGCTTATTGCAAAGTCATTGAAGGTTCTAGATGATGAAGTTACACAACTTACCTTAAAGCCAAGCCAAGAGTGCCACTTTATGCAGAAGGTTTTAGTAATACTACAATAAGCTCCCAAGCATCTGCTGCCAAATCTCATTTCTTCATTGCTAAAGTTAACATGTTAGTTTGACCATAATGTTGTTAGTTATACTATTTTATGTTAGCTAAACATGATAGATGCAGACTCTTCAATGCGACTGCTTGTTTTTGAGGCCATGTATCAATTGAAGTTGGCTATTGAAGTTTGGAAATGTGTATTTCTTTAAGCCTATGATGTGGATAATTTAAACGGTGAATCACTTAGAGCCGCAATCCCCTTATTATTTAAAGTTGCATCTCAGTGCCAGGATGTTCCTCTAGCATTAACCAAGAATGCATGTCATCTGGTGAACATGATAAAAACAAACAGAAAATAAGGTTGTATCTATAAATCCTACTTTGGCTACTACTCTCTGCCTAAAAGTGAACACTAAAAATTACTCGATCTTACACCGTATTCCCCAACTGTGCGTGCACGTTAACATAACGAATTTATACAATAATTTTAAAATCATAATTTTACTACAAACGTTCAGTGTTAGTTGTAATATTTATAGTTCCGATGAAACATGAAGTATTCCAAGGGGTCGAACCCAAAGGAAGAGGCGGTTGAGCAATAACTAGCATACACAATAAAGTCTAAGCGACTACTAACATGATTTTATAGTACGACAATTCATAATAAGAAGAAATTGTAAGAAAATTAAATATGCTACTCTAAGGACTAAATTGTAAAGAATGTAAAACTAATAGACTATTCAATAAATAAATAACGAGGGTTGGTTAACTTCGATGTGGTTCACCAAACCTTAGACAAGGGACATAAATCGCGTAAATTACCAAGTAGCTCCATTTTATTTTTCAATCTCAATTTTACCGACTTAGATGAATTAGGTCCGATTTTTTTTCTAATCTCATCAGTTAATCTGGGATCAATGAACGAGTGCGTGACAATTTTACTTTCCAGTCTCACTAGCCTAAATGTTCCCTTAAGGGTGTCAGTACCTAAGTTCTTAGTTCTATTCAATTTATTCTAATTTATTACAATTTAGTCATTTGTCCAAAGATTTTAGTTTACCCACATCTCCGTCAACCAACCTCCTTTTTGAGGTTTTTTTTAGGGATGAAAGAGAGGAAGACTCATTGTCTCTCAACTTTGAGGAATATATAGGAGGGTGTCTTCTTGTTTGGTAGTGCTACGTAGTTGACAATACGGAGGGTAGGCATGCTTATGTGGTCGGCCAGGTGGTAAGGCCATTTTAGGTCCGTTGTTGCCATATGTGGTATTTTGTGGTCCTATTCTGGCATTCTTCTTTTTGAGGTTGTTGTGTCTTAGTGGTGCTTGTGAAGGGTTTGTAGTGGATCATCTCTTAAAATAGTTGAAGTAGGATTTGTGGAGGTTCAACCAGTGATGGTTTTAGTCAGAGGGTCACTACAAGGTATGCTTAGTGAAAGGTCACTCTCATGTGCCGTATGTGACATCCAAGCGACAGACCAGCTCTCATTTTGTCACCTATCCTTACCAAAGTAAGGGTATAACATTAACGTTTACCTCATTTATAACACCCTAGCCCGTATCTATTGCCGAAATAGGGCTATGGAGCATTACCAAAAGTTTACATCTCACACGGTCAATTAATCAAAAGAATCAAACATATCACAATTCATAGCAATATTATTCACACTCATATATATTGTCCCTTATATGATCCCTCGAGGCCTTAAAAACACATTAAAAATGAATCGGGATTAAATTGACAACATATAGAATTTTTTGGGAAAAAGTTAAAAATTTTCATACTACAGGGGTTATACGAATAAGACAAACGCTCGTGTGCTAGGCCATGTAGACATTAAAACTAAGGACACACAGTCGTGTCCCAGCCCGTGTAACTTTTTAACTTGGGTCACACGGCCAAGCCACACGCCTGTGTGCCAGGCCATGTACCCTTTGAAATGGCCTCACACGCTCGTGTGCTAGGCCATGTAATTGCCTGACTTGCTACCTTTTGAACCTACAGGGGACACACAACCGTGTCGCCTTGTCGTGTGTTACACACGATTGAGACACACGCCTGTGTCTCTAGTCATGTGGACAAAAAATAGGTCATTTTCAAGCCCTTTTTCTCACCTAAACATGCACACACCTACAAGCAATTTTCTACATGTAAACAAGCATTCAAAATGCGCAAAAATATGCATCAACAAGCTACACCTATAAGCTAAATAAACAAACAACCAATATGCCTAAAATGCACCTCAATCAAAACAATTAAACGTACCTAACCATATGAAAAATTTGGCCAAAAAGTCAACTCATTTATAACTAAGTTATGCCAATTCATACCATTATGTTTACCTGCAAAATTCACACAAAAAAGTTCCAAATATGCCATTTAACATCTAGCACTTATAGCTATACATGTCATCTTTAACAATTATACCAATTCATCATATCCAAACATGCCAAACACTTATAAAAAATTAAGCATCATAACTACTTAAAACCAAGATCATTCACATAGCACACTTGAAGTATTCAATCACCATCATTTGACACTAAAAGATTTATACAACTTCTACATATATATGTTCCAAAAGGTTTACCTAAGTAAGCGCACACGTTCTACCATCTTTACTAGAAATAAGCATAACAAGTCACTTCCAATATTTACATCCATACAAAATATTCAAGTACTATAGACCATTTCCTAATACATGCCACTTAAACCAACAAACAAGAACTAAAATGACTAGTAAGATGTTGATGATAGTGTGCGAGCTTCTGAGTCGATCCAATCAAAGCAACAATTCCAAAGGTCCTACAAGAATAAATCAAACTAATAAGCATAAAAAAAGCTTAGTAAGTTCGATATTATTTCCATTTATTAATTAACCAAAAACTATCAAATTAATGAAAATTTTCAATACACCAGCACACAACCTGGTAAGCACAAAGCCCGAATAATCACTAGCACACAGTCTGCTAGGCACATAGCCCAAATAATCATCGGCACAAAGCTTGTTAGGCACATAGCTCGAATAATTACTGGCACAAAGCCTACTAGACACATAGCTCAAATAATCATCGACACACAGCCTGCTAGACACATAACCAGAATAATCACCGGTACAAAGCCTGCTAGGCACATAACCCGAATAATCACCGGTAAAAAGCCTACTAGGCACATAGCCCGAATAATCATCGGCACAAAGCCTACTAGGTACATAGCCCGAATAATCATTGGATTTCTATTTCGTTAAACATAACTAAATAAAATCCATAATTCAACCAACAATGAAATTGTAACAGCCTAATTTTGACCCTAATCGGACAGAGTGGTTTCGGGACCATGATACGAGTCAGAAAAATATTTTTATAATGTTTTTAATGTGTATCGCAGTTTAAGTTATATGTGTGAAAATTTCATGTGAAAATTTGATAGTTTGAAGGCTCAATTTGATAAAAAATGGCTTAATCGCGTAAAATAAAAATTTAGTGGTTAAATATGAAAGTACCTAATTGTTGTTGTCTTTTTAAATGGAAGGTTTAAAAGTGTAATAAGACCAAAAATAAGATAGTGGGTGGCAATAGTCAACATTACCCTTATATTATATGTTTATTAAATTAATTAATAAAGGTTAAATAAGTAAAATAATAAATAAATAATATATGTTATGTTAAAACATAAAAAAATGGCCATTTCATCATCTTTCTTAGCCGAAATGAACAAAGAAGAAAACCATTAAAGCTTATTAGGGATTCGGCACTTTACTAGCTTGATTAAGGTATGAAATTGTTTCGGTTTTTGATAATTTTTACGTTTTTGAGATCGTTGCTTTGAATACTTCAAAACCCATGTCTTAATTTTGTAAATTGTGGATGATTTTGAAATGTGCCATTGATGAATGTTTGAGTTTTATGATGTTAGTAGGTGAAATATGAAATATATTTGTTAGATTAACATGTTTTATTTTTGAATTTTTGGTGAAATTGAGTAATTAGGGTTAAATTGTGAAAATAAATTTTTAAGGGACTAAAATGCTAAATAAATGAAAAATATGGAGTTGTATAGACACTAGGAATATTCGGCTCTTAAGGAGTGTAGTCAAATTTTTGTGTATTTTGTGTTTTATCCAATAGGGATTAAATTGTAAAAAGTGTAAATGTTAGGGGCAAAATGGTAATTTACCCATTTATGTGTTTTTGGATTAAATTGAATGTAATTATATTTAAACTAGCTTACTTTGAATATAATTAGATCAAGAATCGAAGAAATCAGAGTTGGATCGAGGAAAAACTAAAGTTGTCGAGTAATCATCTGGTTTCGAATTTACACCGTCCGAGGTAAGTCTATTAGCAAAATAATGTTATTAAACTAGAATATATATATATATATATGGAAATCTATCATTTATTTAATAAGTTGAATTAACTTTGTTAATTTCATATTGTTAGCTGAATATACAAGTTGAAATTGGTAGGTTGAAATTTTATCGTACAACTATTGTATATGTTATATCATGTATGTTTGAGTTTAATAAGATGAAATTAATAGCATAAATTATATAAATATAGAATGATGTTCGAATTTATAATACAAATTCTTTGAGTTGAACTTAATGTTATAAATTATATATATGTGGTTCGAATAAATGATGTAATGTTTTTGAATTGAATGTAATGTTATGAAATATATATATATATAAGAGGTTTGAATATAAGATACAAGTTTCTTCGAGCTGAACTTAATGTTAATAATTATATATAATTATACATGTGGATTGAAGATAGGATTTGAGTTTCCTGAGTTGAATTTAATGTTATGAATCATGTATATGTGGTTCGAATGTGAGGTTGCTATGAAGAGTTGAATATAAAACAATTCTTATCGAGATATAGTTATTGAGAAAGATTTATGTGAATTATAAAGAATTATATGAAAGATTAACTTTGTATTTGAGTTATTCAGGCTATGTGCCTAGCAGGCTTAATGCCGGTGAAATAATTCAGACTTTACGTCTAGCAGGCTTAATGCCGGTGATACATTTCGGAATATAGGTCTAGCAGGCTAAAAGCCGGTGTATCGAATCAGGTTTTAAAACCTAGCAGGCTAAGTGCCGGTGAATCTATTTAAGTTATGTGAGAATATGCAATTGATATATTTATGATTTTGATTATATGAAATTGATGAATACATAAACATTCAGATTTTACATGCTTGGTGAGTATTCACCTACATTCGGGTTTTGCATTGGTTAAATATAATTGTATGCTTTCGGTATATATATAATTAATAAAAGCATATGTATATTAAGTATATGCGATTGTTGAATTTATAATTACGTATGGTGATATGCGGTTGTTAAATATATATATATTGAGCCTATGTGTTTGATAATTATTTATGTATGCATTTGAGGTATATATATAAATGTGCTCATTTATATATATATGAAGAATATGTATATATATTCGAATGTAGGTATTAGCTATGCATTCAGGTATAAATTTATAATGAGTATATATATATATATACACAAACGATTATACAATGTGATTGGTATATATGTGTATGAGTAATTATATGCATATGATAAGTACATATGTGCATCCGGATGAATGCAGGTAATAAAGATGCATACACATTCGGTTATAAAAATTGTTAAACATATGTTTATATATATGAAATCGGATATTTATGTTAAAATGTTTATACATTCGATTTTTATTTTAAATTGTTGACAATTATGCGTATGTATACTTGTCTAAAGACATTTGTTAACAGAAATGGTGTTTGTGAATTCATTAAGTGTACCAGGAAATTTTATAATTTATATATATATATATTTATGGTTATGCTATAGACTTACTAAGCTATAAAAGCTTACTTTGTTTACTTATGTCTTCCTATTTTATAGACTTAAATATCAAGCTTCAAGCTCGGGGATCGTCAGCAAGTTCATTACCCTATCTATTATCTCGGTATTTAAAATATTTAAATTCTAACTATGGCATGTATAGACTAGATAAATGTTTTGAAGGTCGTATTTTGTTGTATTGTATATGATTATAATAGCCATACTAAAATGGTTTATCATCTTATGGATTTGCTAGTTTGCAATATCTTTATTAGTTAGATTTTAATGTCTTTTTTTTTCTTAAAAATGGTTGGAAGGGAGAAGTTTAAAATTTTGCATTTTGTTTTATAATAGACCAAGCTTATTATATTTAAATATATATATTTAATATATATGTATTGAATTTGAGATGGTTGTGTTTGTTCAGTAATGCCTCGTAACCCTAATTCGGTGACAAATATGGGTAAGGGGTGTTACATTTGATTGGTATCAGAGCTACGGTTTAGTCGATTCTAGGACTAACGTAACGCGTATAAGTTTAGCTATACATGCCATAATTTATACCGAGATAGTGTGATGATTTTTGACATCTAAAAATGTGTTTTCGTATAGTAATGGATCCCAATCGAGCTGTAGCTGATGATGTTGAGAGTATAGTGCCTGTTCCCGTGCAAGGGACAGAGCCGGTAGATTCTAGACCGACCTCGAGCAACCAGGAGGGAGAGGCTAAACAAGCCTTCTACCAAATGATGAACGACTGGTTTACTCAATATATCTGGACTAATCCGGCTGCACAACAACCTCCACCCCCGATTAATCCATCTTCGGTTCCTGTTATACCTCAAGTGAGTGATCCGATGAGATTACTTAAGCCTTCTGTTGATAAAATTCAAAAACACGGGGCCGAAGAGTTCAGAGCCACTGATGATGATGATGCTGAGCCAGCTGAATTCTGGCTCGATAATACTATTCGAGTGTTTGATGAATTATCTTGCACCCCTGACGAGTGCTTGAAATGTACCATATCTTTGTTACGGGACACTACATATCACTGGTGGAATACACTAGTATCGGTGGTTCCGAAAGAGCGAGTGATCTGGGAATTCTTTCAGATTGAGTTTCGTAAAAAAATGCATCAGCCAGAGATTCATTGATCAGAAACACAAGGAATTTCTTGAATTGAAACAGGGTCGGATGACAGTGACAGAATATGAGCAAAAATTTGTGAGACTCAGTAGATATGCTCGAGAGTGTGTTTCTACTGAAGCTATTATGTGTAAAAGATTTGAAGATGGGCTGAATGAAGATATTAAACTGTTAGTTGGCATACTTGAGATAAAAGAGTTCATAGTACTTGTTGAACGAGCTTGTAAAGCCGAAGAGCTTGGGAAAGAGAAGAGAAAAGCTGACTATGAAGCTCAAGATTCCTGTAAAAGATCATTTAGTAAATCGTTCCAGTCGACCTCAAGGAAATTCAGAGAGGATCATAACCGATCTAAAGCTACTGCAGGGTTTCCTAAACATGATCGAGATCGAACCTCTGTGAGTTCACGAGCTACTTCAGTTGCTAGTGTGGGTAATGTTCGACAAAATAGATCAGAGTGCAAGCATTGTGGTAAATGGCATTTAGGAGATTGCAGATTACATGATCGGTCTTGCTTTAAGTGTAGATCAAAGGATCATTTTATTCGAGAATGTCCGATGGTAGCTGAGCAAAATACTGTACAGAGTACTAGACCGAGTAATGTGTCAGTACGAGGTAGACCACTCAGGTATTCGGGTAATGTAAGTGGTAGTCAGAGAGGGACAAAGGACACGGCAGTTCGATCTCAGACTCGTGCACCTGCCAGAGCATATGCCATCCATGCTCGAGAGGAGGCTTCTTCTTCAGATGTTATTACTGGTACTCTCACTCTTTATGATAATAATGTTATTGCATTGATTGATCCTGGTTCAACTCATTCTTATGTGTGTGAAACTTTAGTATTCAGTAAGACTCTACCTATTGAGTCTACTGAGTTTGTGATTAGAGTATCGAACCCGTTAGGCCGGTGTGTTATGGTTGACAAACTTTGTAAGAATTGTCCGTTGATAATTCGAGATTTGTGTTTTCCAGCTGATTTGATGTTGTTACCATTTGACGAGTTCGATATAATTCTGGGTATAGACTGGTTGACTTTACACGGTGCTGTCGTTAACTGCAAAAGAAAGACTATCAATTTAAGGTGCTAGAATGACGAGATTATTCGGATTGAATCTAATGATCTGAATGGTTTACCATCAGTGGTATCCTCTATGTTGGCTCAAAAGTATGTGAGGAAAGGGTGTGAAACTTATCTTGCGTATGTTCTTGATAGTAAAGTGACTGAAAAGAAGATTGAATCTCTGCCAGTTGTGTGTGAGTATTCAGATGTGTTTCCCGAAGAATTGTCGGGTTTGCCACATATTCGGGAGGTAGAATTTGGAATTGAGTTAGTACCAGGGACAACTTTGATTTCAATAGCTCTGTACCGTATGGCACCGACTGAATTAAAAGAGTTGAAAGCACAGTTGCAAGAGTTGACAGATAGAGGTTTCACACGACCGAGTTTTTCTCCCTAGGGTGTACCAGTTCTATTTGTGAAAAAGAAAGATGGAACGATGATAATGTGCATTGATTACCGGTAGCTCAATAAGGTGACTATAAAGAATAAATATCCGTTGCCACGTATTGACGACTTGTTCGATCAATTAAAAGGGGCTTCAGTGTTTTCGAAGATAGATTTGAGATCAGGCTACTATCAGTTGCGGGTTAAAGACTCTGATGTACCAAAGACTACTTTCCGAACGAGGTCAGACATTATGAGTTTTTGGTTATGCCTTTCGGACTTACTAATGCACCTGCTATTTTCATGGATTTGATGAATGGGATCTTTAGACAGTATTTGGACCAGTTTGTGGCAGTATTTATAGATGATATTTTGATCTACTCTCGTGACGAAACCAAGCATGCCAAACATCTGAGACTTGTGTTACAAACTTTACGAGATAAACAGTTGTATGCAAAGTTCAGTAAATATGAGTTTTGGCTACGCGAAGTTAGTTTTCTGGGCCATGTTGTATCAACATCGGGTATTTGGGTTGATTCGAGTAAAATTTCAACTATAATTGATTAGAAACCTCCGAAAAATGTCTCTGAAGTTCGAAGCTTTTTAGGGCTCGCTAGTTATTATAGACGGTTCGTGAAAGGGTTCTCTATGATCGCTACCCCGATGACAAGGTTACTACAAAAAGATGTTAAGTTTGAGTGGTCAGAAAAGTGCCAGAAAAGTTTCGATCAGTTGAAAGTTCTTTTGACTGAAGCTCCAGTCTTAGTTCATCCAGAATCGGGTAAAAAGTTTGTTATTTATAGTGATGCATCTTTAAATGGTTTGGGCTGTGTTTTGATGCAGGAAGGCAAAGTTGTAGCTTATGTCTCGAGACAGTTAAAGCCGCATGAAAAGAACTATCCGACGCACGATCTGGAATTGGCCGCTATTGTATTTGCGTTGAAAATATGGCGCCACTATCTGTTTGGCGAAAAATGTCATGTTTATTCCGATCATAAAAGCTTGAAGTATTTGATTACTTAGAAAGATCTGAATTTGAGACAGCGTCAATGGTTAGAATTGCTAAAAGATTACGAGCTTGTGATTAACTATCATCCGGGAAAGGCTAATGTTGTTGCTGATGCCCTAATTCGAAAATCACTATTTGCTTTGCTTGCAATGAACGCGCATATGACTATGTCTGATGATGGTACGATAATAGCTGAGTTGAAAGCAAAACCGTTATTTGTTCAATAGATTTGTGAAGCTCAGAAAGTCGATGATGACTTAATTGCAAAACAAGCTCAGTGTGACTTAAATGTTGATTCAGAATTTCTAGTTGATACCAACGATTGTTTGAGTTTCAAAAACCGAATATGTGTTCAGAGGAATTCAGAGTTGATTCAGAGGATTTTGAACTAAGCTCATAACAGTCGATTATCTGTTCACTCGGGTAGTACAAAAATGTATAACGATCTGAAACAGCACTATTGGTGGCATGGTATGAAACGAGACATTTCTGACTTTGTTTCGAAATGTTTAATATGTCAGCAAGTAAAAGCCGAATATTAGGTACCTTCTGGATTGCTTCAGCCAATCATGATACCTAAATGGAAATGGGACCGAGTCCGATGGATTTTGTATTTGGTTTACTGTTGACACCGAGCAAGAAAGATGTAATCTGGGTTATTGTTGATAGATTGACAAAATCGGCTCACTTTGTTCTGGTTCGTATTGATTATTCACTTGATAAACTTGCTGAATTATATATTTCTCAGATTATGAGATTCACTGAGTACCAATTTCTATTGTTTCGGACAGAGACCCGAGATTCACATCGCGATTTTGGAAGAAACTACAAGATGCTTTAGGTACGAAACTACATTTTAGCACAGTTTTTCATCCGCAAACAGATGGTTAATCCGAACGAATCATTCAGATACTTGAGGATATGTTGAGATGTTGCATTCTCGAGTTTGAAAGTACAACGATACTTACCTTTGATTGAATTTGCTTATAATAATAGCTTTCAATCTAGTATCAAAATGGCACCTTACGAGGTTTTGTATGGTCGTAAATGTCGTACACCATTGTATTGGACCGAGCTCAGTGAAAATAAGATACACGGAGTCGATTTGATTAAAGAGACTGAACAGAAAGTGAAAGTGATTTGAGATAGTCTGAAATCAGCATCGGATCGTCAGAAATCTTATGCGGACTTGAAAAGAAAGGATATAGAATTTTAGATCGGGGACAAAGTGTTTCTGAAAGTTTCACCGTGGAAGAAAATACTCAGATTCGGTCGTAAAGGCAAATTTAGTCCGAGATTCATTAGACCGTATGAGATTATAGAGCGTGTCGGACCTATTGCTTATAGATTGATGTTACCACCTGAACTAGAAAAGATTCACAATGAATTTCATGTTTCGATGCTTCATAGATACCGATCCGATCCTACACATGTGATTGGTCCGTCAGAGATTGAGATGAGATCTGATTTGTCATATGGAGAAGAACCGATTTACATTCTAGCTCGTGAGGTTAAAGAGTTACGAAATAAGAAAATTCCGTTAGTCAAAGTACTGTGGCATAAACACGGAGTTGAGGAAGCAACCTGGGAGCCAGAGGATACAATGAAAGAACGTTATCCACACCTATTCACCGGTAAGATTTTCGGGGACGAAAATCCCTAAAGGGGGGAGAGTTGTAACAGCCTAATTTTGACCCTAATCGGACAGAGTGGTTTCGGGACCATGATACGAGTCAGAAAAATATTTTTATAATGTTTTTAATGTGTATCGCAGTTTAAGTTATATGTGTGAAAATTTCATGTGAAAATTTGATAGTTTGAAGGCTCAATTTGATAAAAAAATGGCTTAATCGCGTAAAATAAAAATTTAGTGGTTAAATATGAAAGTACCTAATTGTTGTTGTCTTTTTAAATGGAAGGTTTAAAAGTGTAATAAGACCAAAAATAAGATAGTGGGTGGCAATAGTCAACATTACCCTTATATTATATGTTTATAATTATTTACCCTTAAATAAGATAGTGAGCCTATGTGTTTGATAATTATTTATGTATGCATTTGAGGTATATATATAAATGTGCTCATTTATATATATATGAAGAATATGTATATATATTCGAATGTAGGTATTAGCTATGCATTCAGGTATAAATTTATAATGAGTATATATATATATACACACAAACGATTATACAATGTGATTGGTATATATGTGTATGAGTAATTATATGCATATGATAAGTACATATGTGCATTCGGATGAATGCAGGTAATAAAGATGCATACACATTCGGTTATAAAAATTGTTAAACATATGTTTATATATATGAAATCGGATATTTATGTTAAAATGTTTATACATTCGATTTTTATTTTAAATTGTTGACAATTATGCGTATGTATACTTGTCTAAAGACATTTGTTAACAGAAATGGTGTTTGTGAATTCATTAAGTGTACCAGGAAATTTTATAATTTATATATATATTTATGGTTATGCTATAGACTTACTAAGCTATAAAAGCTTACTTTGTTTACTTATGTCTTCCTATTTTATAGACTTAAAGATCAAGCTTCAAGCTCGGGGATCGTCAGCAAGTTCATTACCCTATCTATTATCTCGGTATTTAAAATATTTAAATTCTAACTATGGCATGTATAGACTAGATAAATGTTTTGAAGGTCGTATTTTGTTGTATTGTATATGATTATAATAGCCATACTAAAATGGTTTATCATCTTATGGATTTGCTAGTTTGCAATATCTTTATTAGTTAGATTTTAATGTCTTTGTTTTTTTTTTCTTAAAAATGGTTGGAAGAGAGAAGTTTAAAATTTTGCATTTTGTTTTATAATAGACCAAGCTTATTATATTTAAATATATATATATATTTAATATATATGTATTGAATTTGAGATGGTTGTGTTTGTTCAGTAATGCCTCGTAACCCTAATTCGGTGACAAATATGGGTAAGGGGTGTTACAGAAATAGTATGAATCTTAGAAATTGTAGAAGTTCAAATACTATTATGCTATTTTGTCTTTTCTTCGAATATCTACGGATTCTTGATCTATAATGTAAACCTCTTTAATTATTAGCATATATTTCATTTCAAATCCATTTTACAATAAATACTCTTTTATTTTTTAAATTTACACAATTACCTCAAACTTTTATAATTTTTGCAATTTAGTCCATTGACTCGAAATTCATCAAATTAACTAATTTTCTCAAATAAATAATTTATCGAAATTTTCTAGGCACTCAAACAGCCCCTAATAAACATCAAATTCACTATCAAACCCTAATATTTTGACATTATCATAATTTAATCCTAAAATCACATTTTAACAAAAACTTCTTTACAAATTCATCAAACAGCATAATAAAGGCTCCAAATACTTGGTATTCATAAAAAAATCAATATTCATCAATGAAAACTTCCAAAATTTTTAACAAAATAAAAACCGAAGGTACGGGCTAGCTGACCTAGTTACAACAATATCAAAAACATAAAAATTACAAGAAACGGTTAAGAATTGAATTCACATGCAAAGAAATTGCTTGGCTAATTCTCCTAGCTTGAGAGCTATTCGGCTATGGAAAGTGAGAAACGAGGAAGAAAACATTTTGCTTTTACTAAATTTTGTTTTAATTTCAATTTATTTACAAATTTGCCATCCGTTATACAAATATTTATTATTTTTATTTACTTAGCCGTCCAACCATAGCTACTAGGGTCTAATTTCTATATTGGTCGCTCCTCATGTGGTTAATAGGCTAATTAGTCATTTAATTAAACTAATTATTAACTTTTACACATTTTTCAATTTAGTCCTTTTTCTTTAATTAACTATCTAAACATTAATATTTCTAAATCAAATTTTAATAATACTCTAATGACTCTATAAATATTCTAAAAATAATATTTAGAAGTCGAAACTACGAAAATTTGTGGTCCCAAAATTACTATTCTGTCACCACTGAAAATCGAGCTGCTATATCATTTGTCAATTTGATCATTATTCTTTTTTTAGCACAATTTGGTCATTAACATTTCAAAAAAAGTCAAAATTTTAAACGAAAATGATGATTAAAACATAATTTTCTAATGATGTTTGCATGACAACTTACGTGACAGCCTATGTGTACTTCATACTGACATTGCATTACTTGTTTTATATATCTCATCAACAAATAATCTAAAATTAAAAAATAAAAAGTTCATAAAAATTTAAAAAAAATTTAAAAAAACCCTATAAGGTATATGTGGATTGCCATGTAGCTATTTCGTTAAAACAATTTAATGTTTTAGCTAGTACCTTCGTTGTAAAACAACATTTTTATTTTGAAAGGTTACTGGTAAAATCCAATATTTTTAATAGGTTGAGGGTCAATTTTAACTAAAAAGAATAAGAATCAAACTGACAAAAAAATATTTATCAAGGATTAAATTTATCATTAAATATAAATATTAAAGGTTAAATATGTTATTGTACCTTTTAGGTATTGAATTATATTATGTAAGATAGTGGATAGTAGTACAATTTAATGACATTAAGATAAAGTAGATAGGAGTACAGGTAAAATGCCCATAAAGTTTGGGCTTTGATCATGAATTGGTTGAGCTTCAATGGATTAAACCAGTCAAAATCGAATTTAAATGGTTGAATTCATTTGATTTCCGTAAAAGTCAAATAATATATCTATTTGATTGGTTTTACTTTTTTTAAAGTCCATTCGACCAACTTATTTATATAAATATTTTAGTTATATAGGATTAAGGGTTTTTATTAAAATAATAAAAAAAATAAATTATAAAAATGTATCGTTTTTTTATATAATGTTTTTGGATATCGTCAATGTGTTAAGCCACACCATTCTAAAATTTTCCTCATTTTCTATCAATGAGTTCCATCAAAAAATATCCCTAAATACAAATTAAATATGATATTAATAAAAAAACATTTTTTTTAAAGTGGTACTGTGAAAGTATCAAGCAACAAAGTTTTTTTTTTTTAAAATTTACTTATTCAAAAACAAAATGAGGTATTAGGTTGTGGATATTTGAGGCGACAGGTTAGGGCAAAACTGAAATGTTGATGGCGATGAATTTCTCCATTATCACATTGGTTGTGAGTGTGGCTTTTGATTCAATTCCAGATTTTTTGTGGACTTTTTATTGTGGGTCTTATGAATACTACATTGCTTCAACTTAATGATTTAAAAACTTAGATACAAAGTTCTAATGTCCCATCTTGTCAGCATCTTATTTGCAGACTTTAATTACAGATTTTTGTGCAAGGCCATCTCAGCCCTTTTCTTTTAATAATATATATTTAAATTTAAATTGATATAGTAATCTTAAAAAATATTTTTTCGTAAATTTTTTCTTTATTTCAATTGACTCATTGAGAGAAGGTGAGAGAAAATTTTAAGGTGGTGTCCTTTGATATAATGACGACATTCGAAAATATTATAGAAAATAATTTATTTTTGTAATTAATATATATCTTATACTATTTTCTTAATTATTTTTATATTATTTTAATAAAAACCCTAAAATTAACTATATATAATATATATTTTTTATATTTACAATTGATTCCTATAAAAGCAAATCAAACGAGAGTTGCTCCTATGGTTTAAACTCACAGAATGAGCTGTAATTATCAATTATTTTATAATAAAAACAAATTAAATATTTAATTATTTTTAATTGAAGTAATCAATTGCAATCCCTATACGCAAATCTACCGACACCCATTTATTGTATATGGCTTTACCTGATTTCCTTTTGCTCAAAATATAGACCAACAAACCTTATATTTTGCTTCCATCTCCATCAACCTTCTGCCTCTCCCTCTCTCTTTTCTTTTTCCACCATTATCCATTGTTGGGTGCAAAAAACAAAAAAACTTGATTACTATAGCTCTGTATCAAGTAGACTAAAAACAGAAAGGTAAAAGAAACCATCAGTAGATGTGAAGAAGAAGCACTCTTATTGAATTGATTGAAAAAACAAGAAAAAAACAGTGGCTCATTTATGGATGATAACCAGAAAATACAGAAAAATATGGCACTAACTCAACGTGCCTTGACTCAACAGAAAATGAGAAATAACAGGAGGCTTCTTAGCAACAAACTAACAGTACACGACCACCTGATGTTGAATCAGTCTTCAACACTCCCCCTTGATTCAAAATCACTCAATCCAAAACATGAACAGAAGAACGCATGCTTTTTGAGTGAGAGTGCTTTAGTTAAAACATCTGCAAGTTGTTGTTCAGTGTGGCAGTAAGTTAGAGCGATTTGCTCACTTGCAACTAATTCCCGAATGAAGTGATGACGGGTGTCGATGTGCTTTGTCCTCCCATGAAAAGCTGGATTCTTTGACATTGAAATTGTGGACTTGTTATCTGAAAAAATCTCAGTTGCACCCTTTTATTCTTGATCAAGATCTTTCAATAACCTACGAAGCCAAATAGCTTGACAAGCTGAAGCGGTTGCAGCCATGTACTCTGCTTCTGATGATGACAAAGCTGCTGTTGGTTGTTTCTTCGAGCTCCAAGACACTGCACATGAGCCAAGAAAAAATATCTGTCCTGAAATACTTCTTCTATCTTAAAGAGAATTGGCCCAACCGCTGTCTGTAAAACCTTTTAACTTGAAATCTGAACTTGCAGTATACCATAATCCAAAATTCTGAGTTCCTGCAACATATCTCAGAATTCTCTTTGCTGCTCCAAGATGTATCTTTGAAGGACTATGCATAAATCTTGAAATAACACCAACAGAGAAGGCTATATCTGGCCTTGTGTGACATAAATAAAACAAACCACCGGCCATCCTTCTATAAAACTTCCCTTCTGCAGGTTTTGAACCATCATTGGCTTGTAATTTTTCACTAACATTCATGGGAGTTGCTGTGGAGTTGCAATTTAGCATGTTAAACCTTCGAAGAAGATCAGCTGCATACTTCTTTTGGGATATAAAAATCCCATCTCCTGTCTGAATAATCTCCACACCAAGAAAAAAATGAAGCTTTCCCAAATCTGTCATCTCAAAAGACTTCATCATATTTTCTTTAAAATCAAAAACAAGTGAAGAAGATGACCCCATGTAAATCATATCATCTACATAGAGACAAACTAGTAACAAATCATTCGCTTGTTTTTTAAGATAAAGAGTAGGTTCATTTTCACTTCTAACAAAACCTGAATTTTGAAAATAAGCATCAACCTTATTGTACCAGGCTCGCGGCGCTTGCTTCAAGCCGTAAAGAGCCTTTTTCAGCTTGTATACCTTACTCTCCTTGCCTTTGATTACAAACCCATCTGGTTGTGACACGAAAACCTCTTCCTTCAACTCACCGTTTAAAAACGCTGACTTCACATCAAATTGAAAAACAAGCCATTTCAATTGAGCAGCCAATGCTAGAGCAATTCTGACTGTTTCAAAACGTACCACAGGAGAAAACGTTTCTTCATAATCAATTCCTTGTTGTTGGCGGTACCCTTTCGCTACAAGCCGTGCCTTATATTTTTGTATTTTTCCATCTGCTTGGTACTTTGTTTTGAAAACCCACTTCAAACCGATTGCTTCTTTTCTAGCAGGTAAGTCGACCAAGTCCCATGTACCATTTCTTTCAATAGCCAACATTTCTTCTTTCATTGCATTACACCACACTTCTTCTTCTGCTGCTTCTTCATACGATGATGGGTCAACATTTGCAAACATTGCAAACTGAATCATGTCTCCTTCATCATCAACAACATCATCTTGTATCACCTCAAAATCTCTCAAACGAGATGATGGTCGAGTTTGACGTCTTGGCCTGGTCTCCAATTGTAAGGAACTTTGAACATTCGTTGTTGCGTGAGAATCAATGGGCCCTTCTGTTTCTGTTGACTGAACGGAATCGTCATCTCCAACTTGAATTCCAACAATTGATGTTGCTTGATTTTCATTCCAGTCCCAGCTTGCAAGTTCATCAAATACAACATTCCTGCTAACAGTTATATTGCCACTAGATGGGTTGTACAGCTTATAGCCTTTAGATTGAGATGAATAACCAATAAAAATGCATTTTTCAGATTTGCAATCAAGCTTTTGACGATTTTGTTGGTTAATTAAGGTATAAGCAATACAACCAAAAATTTTCAAGTGGCTTACAGAAGGCTTCTTACCAGACCAAACTTCAAAAGGAGTCTTGTTCCAAACAGCTCTTGTAGGAGAGATATTCAACAGATAAACTGAAGTTGCTACTGCTTCTCCCCATAGGTTATGTGGAAGATTTTTTGCTTGCAACAAACTTCTAGCCATTTCCACAGTGGTGCGATTTTTCCGCTCTGCTATGCCATTTTGCTCTGGTGTATATGGAGTTGTCAACTCCTGTGAATGCTATTTTTTTCACAAAAAACATTAAATTCACCGGACAGAAATTCTCCTCCCCGATCTGTGCGAAGAGTTTTGAGGAGATGGCCACTTTGTTTCTCAACCATTGCCTTGAACTTCTGGAAATTTTGAAATGTTTCAGCCTTGGTAACCTGAAAATATACCCAGCTGAAACGACTAAAATCATCAGTAAATAACAAAAAATATTGACTTCCACCAATGGATTTTGTCTGCATCCGTCCACATAGATCAGCATGTACGAGTTCAAGACATTCTGATGCCCTCCAAGACTTCCCAATTGGAAATGACTTTTTGCTCTGCTTCCCAAAAATACAGCCTTCACATAACCCCATTGACTCAATTCTTGGCAGCCCATAAACCATTTCCTTCCTACTCAACAATTTTAATCTTTTTTCATTGAGATGTCCATACCTTAAATGCCATAAGGTGGAGTCATTTGGTTCACTGCCAGCAGCTAATCCACACCTTTTGACGCCAACAACATCAAGTGGGAACAAATTATTTCGTGCCATGGGAACTGGAATCATGATGTGACCTGATTTCTTTTCTGTAATCTCACAACAATCATTATCAAATAAGACTAAATACCCTCCAGCCATTAATTGACCAACACACAACAAATTATTTGCCAATTTTGGAGCAAAGTAAACATCATCAAGAAATTTTACATTACCATTTTGGTTTCGAATGGCAATAGTACCTCTTCCTTCCACTTTGATTTCAGTATTATTCCCAAGCTTTACTTCTGTTTTGAAACTTTCATCAAGTTCCTTGAATGCAGATTTTTCTCCAGACATGTGGTGTGAGCTGCCGCTGTCGATGTACCAAACCTCTGTCGCCACATTCACTTCATGCTCTTTAGCCATGAATAGCTTCTCTTCAACCTTAGCTTCTGCGTAGTTTGCTTTCTCCTTTTTTTTGAGCTTCCAACAATCTGCTTTCACATGGCCATAACCTTTACAGTAGTAGCACTGAATATTACCTTTGTAATCATCTGTCTGTTTAGAATCAGCTTGCGCGTAGGATCTTCCCTTTCCCCTTCCTCTGCCGTTGGCTCACCACCGCGACCTCCTCTATTGGTCTCCTTTCCTCTACCAAATGATGAAGATGCTTTGACCTGAAGTGCTTTTTCATCAGCTTTATCAACTGATCTACTGTTCATTCTTGCTTCATGAGATTGCAAAGAACCTTTCAGATCATCAAAAGATAGAGTGGTCAAATCTTTTGATTCTTCTATAGCAACAGCAATGTGATCAAATCTAGGAGTTAAACTCCTTAGAACTTTTTCTACCACAACTTGATCAGTAATTTTTTCAGCATATGACCTCAATTGATTCACAATTGTGGACACTCTGGACATAAAAACTTGTATCATCTCATCGTCTTTCATCATCAAATTCTCAAATTCACGGCGTAATGATTGAAGCTTAACCGTGACTGCTTTGCTTGTGCCCTGATATTCTTTCTGGAGAGTCTCCCATGCTTCTTTGGCAGTGGTAGCTGCTGTAATTCGACCGAATATTGCATCACTAACAGCTTGTTGAATGCTGTACAAGGCCTCATTATCCTTTTTCTTGTTCTCATTCAGTCTTGCTTCATCAGTATCAGTATCTGCAAAACCCTTTTCAACTAAATCCCATAAATCTTGAGATCTAAAGAGTGTCTTCATTTTGATGCTCCAGAACTCATACTTCTCTCCATTAAATATGGGTATGAGTGGCTGCAAAGATGCTGAAACACCATGCATAGCCATAACTCAATTTCCTACTGTGTTTCACTCCCTCACGTGTTTCTCTCGTACTCTCTATTTTAACTCACACTAACCCAGACAAGAACCGTACCGGCTCTGATACCACAATGTTGGGTGCAAAAAACAAAAAAACTTGATTACTATAGCTCTGTATCAAGTAGACTAAAAACAGAAAGATAAAAGAAACCAACAGTAGATGTGAAGAAGAAGCACTCTTATTGAATTGATTGAAAAAACAAGAAAAAAACAGTGGCTCATTTATAGCCACATGATAACCAGAAAATACAGAAAAATATGGCACTAACTCAACGTGCCTTGACTCAACAGAAAATGAGAAATAACAGGAGGCTTCTTAGCAACAAACTAACAGTACACGACCAACTGATGTTGAATCAGTCTTCAACATCCATCTCTTTGGCTTTTCTTGGTCAATGTCTAGAATAATGATATTTATTGTGTATATATACCTTTACCTGATCTCCTTTGTCTATTAACTAAGATAATAAAAAGTTAAAGGGCACGTTTTCATAATGATATTTTATATGTTAGTTTTTTCCCCCTTTAGGAAACTACAACATAGAAGCGACAAAAAGAGAAAAAAGAAACACATCAAACCCTAAAAACATTAAACATAAACTGCAGGCTTTTCATGCAAGGAAACCAGTTTTATATTTGTTTTCATTCATGCTTCTTTTTTACCGTCATCAGCTGCAAATCCGCCGTTATCGCCACCTTTCATCAGATTGAGAATAGAATTCATCATTGCTTTTTCATCAAAATTCAGGGCATTCGTCCCATCGCTCTCGTCAATTGCATCAAGGAAGAGCATGAAATCATCAACCATTTTCAGCTTGACGGCTTCCTTAGCAACCATCCTCTGCCTCTTCTTCTTAAGCATTTCGTATTCCTTGGCTTTCTCACGAAGCGCAGCTTGAAGAGACCTTAGCAACTCAGTCATCCGCCTTGTCTCCTCTCTCATCCTTGCAGCTTCCACAGCCATAGCAGTAAACATAATGACATCTTGCGGGTCCTGTTTTATTAAAGACAAAAAACATAACTTTATTCGTTAACAAAAAATATAAGTCCTCACACACAATAAATGATGTTGGTGTTGTTACTGTAAGGAAACTGAAATAACAGAAACCGAAATCTAACCATAGGATATGAGACAACGATTCGTTAAACTGCAAGAAATGTGGTGTGAGCTATGAGGGATATAATTTGATGCTATATATATATATATATAGAGAGAGAGAGAGAGAGAGAGAATAAAACACTGAAGAAGGGCATACATAATATTACTGATCTTGAGAAGAAGGTGCAGATAAAAATTAGACAAAGATCATGCGAGATATAGATAAAATATTCATTTTAAAAAATACATAATCCAAGTAAAAGTCAAGGAAGCATGGAAAGAACACAGACATCCGGGTTTAACCTTGAACTCCATTTTATTTAAATCTGAGGAGTAGGCGAATGTTGAAGTCAGCTCCCATGTAGCAGCAAAGGTGGCCATGCAAGGAACGTGCTTCAACAGCAAATTGATGCAGCAAGCTGAAGCTATTCATTTGGTTTCCTTAATTGAATGTTTTGTATTTAGTTAGGATCAAACTTAGTTGGTAGCTGCATTTTGATGTAATTAGGTGCTGAATGACAAGCTTAGGTAGAAGCTTTTTGTTTTTCAATCAAGTTTACCAAGTTACTAGGCATTTTAGTGGTGTTAGGTATATTAGTAGGTGATTACTTGTTTGTTTTACTTATTGACTGATATATGTAATGGCTTAATGCCTTGTTCATGAGTTAATGAAAAATATCAGCTCATTTTCATTCAATCTCTTTCTCTCTTTTCTGTTTTCACTTGCTAGCTTCATCTTTCTGTTTTTTCTGCTTCCGAGTTTGCTTCTTCACCAAGCCTCGAGGCTTACTACTCAAGCAAGGCTAGAAACAGCTTGCTGCTGCCTCTTGCACCAACAATTGGTATCGAGAGCTCTTGTCTTAGTGGACCTGTTGCTTCAAAACAAGGAACTTGATGGCTTCTTCAGGTTTTTCACCAGCAGCCCCACCAGTCTTCAATGGAGAAGGCTTTCACATATGGCTGGTCAAGATGAAGACTTACCTACAGGCCTTCGATCTGTGGGAAGTTGTCAACACAGATACTGAGCCAGCACCACTGAGGGCTAATCCCACAGTAGCTCAGATTAGGCAACATGCTGATGAGAGGACCAAGAGGCACAAAGCCATGTCCTGCATCCAGAACTGTGTGTCAGATGTCATCTTCACCAGAATCATGGCCTGTGAGACTCCAAAACAGGCCTGGGATAAGCTTAAGGAGGAGTTTCAAGGCACTGAGAGAACAAGGCAACAGCAGCTGTTAAACTTGAGAAGGGATTTCGAGAATTTGAAGATGAAGGAAGAAGAAACAGTGAAGCAGTACTCAGATAGAATTATGGCAGTGGTTAACAGCATAAGGCTCCTAGGTGAGCACTTTGATGAGGCAAGAATTGTGGAGAAAGTCCTCTCCACTTTGCCTGAGAGATATGAGGCCAAAATATCCTCTCTAGAGGACTCAAGAGACCTTGCTAGCATCTCTTTGACTGAGTTAATCAACACCTTCTATGCTCAGGAACAAAGGAGAGCTAGCAGAGCTGAAGATCACCAAGAAGGTGTATTTCAAGCCAAGGCCAGAGAAACCTCGAGCACTAATGCTCAACGAGGCAAAAAGCCTTGGAAGAACAGGCCTAAGCCTGATGCTGCAAGGAGCAATGACCAGCCCTGCAGATATTGCAAGAAGCCTGGCCATCCAGAAGACAGATGCTGGTTTAGGCCAGATGCAGTATGCCAACACTGCAAGAAGAAGGGCCATGTTGAAAGGGTCTGCAAAAACAGAAGTAAGCCAAGGCAGAATCAACTTCAGCAGTCAAAGGTTGAAGCTCGAGTAGCTGAGGACAGTAGTGACCAAGAAGAACAGGTCTTTGCTGTTTCTTGTGTAGCTTCTGAGAAGAAATGCTCCAAAGGCTGGTTGCTGGACAGTGGTTGCACTAACCACATGTCACCAGATGCCTTCTTGTTTAAAACCTTGGACAGAAGTTATAAGACCAAGGTCAAGGTTGGAAATGGTCAGTTTATAAGGGCTGAAGGAAGAGGAGAAGTGCTGATATGTACTCCCACAGGTAATAAGATCATTCCAAATGTGCTGTTGGTACCTCAGATTGACAGAAACCTTCTCAGCATAGCTCAACTGCTCGAGAAAGGTTATTCTGTTGTGTTCAAGGATAAACAATGCCACATTACTGATCCAAGTGGATCAAGCCTTATGACAGTCACAATGACTGATAAATGCTTTGAGGTTCACTGGGCAAATGACTCAAACTCAGCATACACAGCCTCTGTTGAAGACTCCAAGCTTTGGCATCAAAGGCTTGGACATGCCAACTTCAGATCAATGGCTCGATTGGCCAAAGAGGGCATGGCAGAGAACTTCACCAGCTCAGTGGAGCATGATGATGTGTGTGAAGTCTGCCAAATGGGGAAACAGGCAAGACTGCCATTTCCTACAAATTCAGCTTGGAGAGCTACTGAAAGACTGCAGCTGGTGCACTCTGATGTATGTGGCCCGATGAGGACTGAATCACTCAGCAAAAACAGGTATTTCATCCTCTTCATTGATGATCTTACAAGGTTTTGCTGGATTTTCTTTTTAAAACACAAGTCTGAGGTAGCTCAAGTGTTTGTGAAGTTTAAAAATGCTGTAGAAACAGAAACAGGTTGCAAGCTGAAATCGATAAGGACAGACAATGGCACTGAGTACACTTCAGCTCAGTTTTAAGCCATTTGCAATGATGCTGGTATCAAACATCAGCTTACAAATGTCTACACACCTCAGCAGAATGGGGTAGCTGAAAGAAAGAATAGAAGTCTGATGGATATGGCCAGATGTCTGCTGTTTGAGAAGAAACTGCCCAAGACCATGTGGGCTGAGGCAGTAAACACTGCTGTTTACCTTCAGAACAGGCTTCCTACTAAAGCTCTTGCATCCGAGACACCTTTCGAGGCTTGGTTTGGTTTCAAGCCTTCCTTGGCACACCTGAAGGTGTTTGGTTGCCTGTGTTATGCACAAATACCAGCAGCAAAGAGAGACAAGCTCTCTAAAAGGGCTCAACCAGGTGTTCTAGTAGGCTATAGCTCAGTCAAAAAGGGCTACAGGGTTCTGGATCCCTTGATAAACAAAGTCCAAGTGAGCAGAGATGTCATCTTTGATGAGAAAGCCTGCTGGAATTGGGAGAAAAATGAGCCAGAAGCAGTTTCAGAAGACCTAGTGCCTAACCAAACTGAACTTGAGCAGCTAGGACCTGAAATGGATGTTGATGATGTGCCTGTGAGAGGCACAAGGCCCCTAGAAGATATTTATGAAAGGGCACAGGTTGCAACAGCAGAACCTAGCAGTTTTGAAGAGGCTGAGGCAGATGAAGGTTGGAAACAAGCTATGGTTGATGAAATCAACATGATTGTGAAGAATCAGACATGGGAGTTGGTTGAAAAGCCTGCCAACAGAAAGACTATCGGTGTAAAATGGGTCTATCGAGTGAAGCACAATGCAGATGGAAGCTTAAACAAGCTAAAGGCCAGGCTAGTTGTAAAGGGCTTCAGTCAAAGGTATGGTCTGGACTACATGGAAACTTTTGCTCCAGTAGCCAGACTCGATACAATCAGATTGCTGATTGCAGTTGCTGCTCAGAACCAGTGGACAATCCACCAAATGGATGTCAAGTCTGCATTCCTCAATGGATTTCTAGAAGAAGAGATATACATCGAGCAACCCCCAGGTTTTATAGTGCCTGGTAAGGAACATTTGGTGTATAGGCTAAGAAAGGCCTTGTATGGCCTAAAACAGGCCCCTCGAGCCTGGTATGCTCGAATTGACTCATATTTGGTCAGTTTGGGATTTGAAAGGAGTGCTAGTGAGCCAACACTCTATGTTAAGAGGAATGGAGCTGAAACACAGCTTATTGTGTCACTATATGTTGATGATCTTCTAGTGACTGGAGGAGACAAGTTTATGATGGTTGATTTCAAAGCAAGAATGAAGGAAATGTTTGAGATGTCAGACCTGGGATTAATGACATATTTCCTAGGAATGGAAGTCAATCAAATAGAAGGAGGAATCTTCTTGAAACAAAAGACATTTGCCTTGAAAGTGCTGGCTAAATTCTCAATGGAGAATTGTAAACCAGTGAGCACACCAATGGCTATTGGCATAAAGCTATCGAGCCAGGAGGAACATGAATCTGTCTGTGAAACAGATTACAGAAGCCTTGTTGGGTGTTTATTGTATTTGACAGCAACAAGACCTGACATTCTGTTTGCTGTAAGCATGCTATCAAGGTTCATGCACTGCTGTAACCAGCAACATTACAAGGCTGGGAAAAGGGTGCTAAGATACATTAAAGGTACCTTAAACCATGGAATACAGTTTAGAAAGGCTGAAGAGTTGAAACTGATTGGCTACACTGATAGCGATTGGGCTGGTTCAAAGGATGACATGAAGAGCACTTCTGGCTATGCTTTTACACTTGGCTCAGCTATGATTTGCTGGAGCTCAAGAAAACAGACAATGGTGGCTCAATCGACAGCAGAAGCAGAGTATGTAGCAGCTGCCAATGCTGTTAATCAAGCTATGTGGCTGAGAAAAATTTTGAGTGACTTGAATCTACAGCAGAATGAAGCAACTGTGATACATTGTGACAACAAGTCAGCAGTTGCTATTGCTAAAAATCCTGTCTTTCATGGCAGGACAAAACATTTCAACATCAAACTCCATGTGATAAGAGAAATGGAACAAGCTCGAGAAATCGAGCTAATCCATTGCAGTTCTGAAAATCAGATTGCCGATATCTTCACAAAGCCTCTCGGTGTATCAAGATTTCTAAGCCTGAAGAGGAAGCTAGGAGTCTGCTGCATAGAAGCTGAGGAGGAGTGTTGAAGTCAGCTCCCATGTAGCAGCAAAGGTGGCCATGCAAGGAACGTGCTTCAACAGCAAATTGATGCAGCAAGCTGAAGCTATTCATTTGGTTTCCTTAATTGAATGTTTTGTATTTAGTTAGGATCAAACTTAGTTGGTAGCTGCATTTTGATGTAATTAGGTGCTGAATGACAAGCTTAGGTAGAAGCTTTTTGTTTTTCAATCAAGTTTACCAAGTTACTAGGCATTTTAGTGGTGTTAGGTATATTAGTAGGTGATTACTTGTTTGTTTTACTTATTGACTGATATATGTAATGGCTTAATGCCTTGTTCATGAGTTAATGAAAAATATCAGCTCATTTTCATTCAATCTCTTTCTCTCTTTTCTGTTTTCACTTGCTAGCTTCATCTTTCTGTTTTTTCTGCTTCCGAGTTTGCTTCTTCACCAAGCCTCGAGGCTTACTACTCAAGCAAGGCTAGAAACAGCTTGCTGCTGCCTCTTGCACCAACAGCGAAACGTGAGCTTAGCGTGCATTTGGATTCCATCCCACGTGGGATCCGACACCCTTACCTTTCTTTCTTTGTGGTGTTAACAAAGAGGAATATTCAAATATAGCTACACAGAAAGTCATTAAATTATTTAGAAAATGAGCAATATTTGGGAGAGGTGAAGGCATGACTATGGTTAAAATTAGAAAAAGTATTAAAAGCAGAATTAACTGGAGCAATTCTATGTGGATTTGTTCATACATCATGTCATTTATGTAAACAAATCAAACTTCAAATCTTCACAATATGCACTCACTATGGCTAAATGCAAAGTATCTTACTGAAATCAACAACTCAGAAATAACTTCTCAGTAGCTTTGTTCACCCTTAAACAACGGAAAAAGAAACATAACCAATGAAATTTATAGATAAAAGAGCGTAGAGTGTAGAGACTTCAAAATTAAAAAAAGTAACTGTTCATTAGATATCATCATTTCATTTATTTCAGAGTTTTTACAAAAACAACAGTCCTGAAGTGATTGTAATTTACAGAAGCAATTACACAAAAAGATTCATACAAAATATCAAAACTGAAGGTGACCAATGTTGAGGGACTGTTTATGATGGTCACCTTGCACAATTTTGTTCTAAAAATATCAGAATTGAGTTGAGAGACTGATACAGAATATTCATTCTGATGATCACCTTATAGTAGTTTTGGTTTGGGCGAATAAAATTTGATTTTTTAAAATCGAATTTTAAGTTGATCAAATTGAGTTATTTGAGTCAATTCAATAAGTAATTTGAGTTTGAGTCTAGTTAAATTTTATAATTTAAATAATTAAAATATTAAATTGGTGTAAATACTCCTTTGATCCTTATTAAATTTTATAAAAAAATTCAAATTATTTATAAAAATGCTAATTTTTTTTTAAATTTTAAAATTTAAAAATTCTAAAGAATATATAAAAAAGTTTAAATTTTTTAAAATAATAGTTTTGGGATCTAAACAAATTAATAAATTATTCAAGTTTATGATACTAAAATATATATTTTTTTATTTTACTTTGAAAAAGTTTTCAAATACATATGATTTCAAATTTATATGTTCTACATGAAATTAGTTATATTGTAACAAGATTTTAATTTGACATGTTTAATTTTTTAATTTAACTCAAAATAATTTCATTTTATTCGACTTGACTCGAATTTTATTTCACTCGACTCGTTTTGAAAAAAATTCAAATCGAATTAAGATGATAAAATAAGGCTTATGAACTCGATCATGTCAAAATTTTTTCACTTGATTTGATTGAATGCTCACCCTCATATGACCCTCCTTTCTTTCCAAGTTTCTTACTATAATTTAAATTTTTTTTTCCTACAACACAATATTTAATTCCGACTATCAAATATAAAACTCTACTTTAACTTTGTCTAGATTTTTCCTTAAAAAAAAACACCTGTCTAGAATGGGAGTGATTTCTGATTTTAAGATTTAAAGTGGACGGAATGGGGAAATGTCAAAAACTAGTTACTAGTTCATCACTATTAGCAATGTCTTGAGTAAGGTATGGCTTTGATGCCGACCAAGCCACAAACGTGAACTTCCCTGTCTTTGGATTGCATCCCACCTGGCCTTGGATCCCACACCCTTACCTATTTATTTATTCATTTGCTAAGTTGATTTTATTAGATGAAACCAAAGTACAATCGGAGTTCAAACCCAAGTTAAGAACTACAAACAGACACCATCAAATGGAAACATCAGTCTAGGTTATCCAAATCTTTATACCTTTCATCCATCTGATTCCCTACAAGGCATGAACCACATCAACCATGTTTGATTGTACCCTCTGCGGTTACAATGGTCTCGTCTCCCTTCCAGACCATCAATCAATTGCATTTTCCGAATTAGCTTCCAGTTTCCGAGATCAGACGCCTATCAATAGAGTATGTATATCAAACATAAATTTTTGGGGCCGACTTGATTGCCCTTACCTCAGACTAGTCGAGTGAAACAACAGATTCCCAAGACAATACCTCCTCTGTGTTGTCCCATGCCATCATCAGACCATTTACGGAGAGATCGTGTAATAATAAAAATAAAAACACAACTTTTTCTCTAAATTAATGATATCCTTCCATTTCTATCCGAGAGAGTCACGGTTCACTACAACACAAGCGAGGAAACATCAGACTCTGTAACTTGAACAACATAACCCACCATGTCCCAATCATATTAACTTGGAAATATTACAGTCCTACAAACCCAAATGAACAAAAAACAAAACCACACAACGATTCATTATTGAAAACATCAAACGACAGTCATGATAATTCGGAGTTTATTAACGCCTGTATGGACAGAACAAGTCATATAACCAGTTTCAAATCCAAACATGCAGATGGGTGAAGCTCTGAAAACATTATTATTTCTTCTTTCCAAATCCTCCAGCATCGTTCATCATAGTGAAAATAGTGTTCTTCATTGCTTTTTCATCGAACTTGTTGGCAGTCTCCATATCATTTTTCTCAATTGCTTCAATGAAGAGCATGAAATCAGCAACCACTTTTTGCTTAGCGGCCTCCTTTGCAGCCATCATTCCCTTCCTTTTCAATAGCACTGCACGCTCACTAATCTTCGCTTCAAGTGCAAGTTGACGAGCTCTTAGCGATTCTCTCTCCGTTTCCAGCGCTGCCTCAGCCATAGCTATAACTTCACCTCCTGGATCCTGTTTGATGTAATTAAAGCCAAAAACAAAACAAAATAAGCCTATATTCATTAATTAACCGCATAATATAAGGCCTCATGAACAATATTCAACAATGTTGTTATTCTTCATAAATGAATGAAATACAAGGAAACTGAAATTGTAGAAACAGAAAATCTAACCATAGATAAGTAGACAAAAGATTGAGGAAGCTACCTGAAAGAAAAGTGGAGAATGGTGGGAAGTATGAGACATGATTGCGCTGAAAGACTCAATATATAGGAGAGTCGGAGGTGCGGGCCGGTACTGATAAAAGTCAACCAAATCGGCTTTTGTTCGTCTGCGCCAAACGTCAGCCTTTGGTGATGTAAGGTGCCCACGGACAAAGGCATTGAGTATGAGGGTCGTGCTTATCCTAAACATATTTTTTAAACTAGTTTTAATGGAAACAAATAATAAATAAATGTACATTGAAAAGTAATTAAAAAATGAAATGGAATGAAGTGGAGTGGAGTGAAGTTCAGTGGGATTGTATCCAAAAATTGAGACTCCAACATGTCCATTAGAGGTTAACCAAAACTAAAAGAAATGAAAAAGCATAACGGGGACGGGCGGTGTGGGGGCCCTTGACTTCAAAAGCCGGTGTCGGTGAACTCAGCAATCAACGGTACAAATCAAAGTACTTTAACAAAATTGTCTCATTCGCTTTTATGGTCATGTTTCGGGTATATGTTTTAGGTTTCAGGTTTGCTTTTTAAAATTAAAAAAAAAATCATTTGCCTAAAAATTAAAAGAATTAAAAAAATACTGCATAAAAATAAACATGATTTGAAAGCGATTAAATTAAAAAAACTAAAATAATTTAAAAATTATAAAAGAAGAAAGCAAGTTTTTTTATTTATTAAAATTTTTAATTAAAATAAAGTTAAATTAAGTTAAAAAATATTAAATATGGATTACATTTTTTAAAAATTGATGATGTGATATTTTATTATTAGTGTTTAAAAATTTCAAAGATGGCATAATCTTTGAAGTTACACATGGTTGGTTGAATACTTAGGGTTATAATTAACGTTTAAAAATTAGGATTTTAGAATTTGAATAAAATATAGAAATTTGGTCGGTGCAGTCACAATGTGTACAGCAGGTATTTTCCATTATGAAATCAGCAGTTGAGAAATAACTTCTTAGTAGCATCCATTTATACAAAAAGATTAATTCAAAACAAGAGAGAATAAAATGTGTTGATAACAGAGTCTTCAAAATAAAAAAAAAGTGACTGTCCATTACATATAGCTTAATCTACATATCGATAGGCCTTTTCTTGTGCCATCATTTCATTTATAAGCCCCAATGTAATTTTGAATCAAAACACCCAGAGACAGATGCATCAAATCTTATATTTATGTTAAACTGTATGCTCAAGTTTTAAGAAAAAGCAACAACAGACATACTGCCAGAAAATGCGTATCAAAGATTTGAAATTGAAGCACAATGAGTAAATAGCATGAAGAATGAAAACAACTCTAAAATGACTTTAGTAGCTGCTTGCATATTTATACCAAATATAAAAAGTAAAGTTGTTGTCCATAAAACTTTTATTATGATGCTCACATTGCACTGCTTTTGTTTATCTTTCTGTAACTCTTGAACCCTACTCATCAATTTTGTTCTGAGTTAGAGATTGCTGTTATTCATCAGCTTTTTGCTTCTCCCTGTACAGGATAAAAGTAAATAATTAGTATTATAAAAAGATTTAAATTTTACTTATCTAAGCATCGGATTTTTTTTGCAAGAGATTCATCTAGGAAAAGTTAGGTTCATGTGCCTTGTAACACATTTGTAAGTGTTGCTTGTTCTGTATAAGTAGATGAATCTTCTTACGGATATCTTGGTTTTTTCACTTTTCAATGAGTTAGTTGAGGCCAATATGTTGATTTTGTTCATTCCGCTAAGGTCAATATGTTGATTTTCTCCATTCCTCTAAGGCCAATATGTTGGTTTTGTCCATTCCATTAAGGTCAATATGTTGGTTTTGTCCATTCCACTGAGGTCAATATGTCGATTTTGTTCATTCCGCTAAGGCCAACATGTTGGTTTTGTCCATTCCACTGAGGTTAGAACAATTAATTGAAAAGTAGAATTCATCGTAGTCGGGTCAAGTCAGGCTGATATAAAATTTTAGGTCTACTTTTTAAGTTCGGGTTCGATTCAAAAATGAATTTAAAAATTTGTCTAAGTTTGGCCCAGATAATAAAATACTAAACCCTAATCCGGCTTGCCTGTATTAAAATTTTTTAATATTATTTGTATATAAAAATAAAATTTAAAAAATATAATACATAACATACACTAAAAACATTAAAATAAATATTTCCTAACAAATTAAAAATACATTTAAAAAAGTCTTTATACGTAAATAACACTAAAATAGTTACAACTTAGCAAGCAAATGTCTCTAAAATTGTAGAAAAATTAACAATAAAACAAGAGTTATATAGTATCCAATCAATAACAACAAAATAGTAGCAATATAATAGCAAAATGACATCTAACAATAACAAAGGGAAAAAAAATGAGTTAAACCGAGTCTAGAAAAAAAACTCTTACCAAGACATATTGAAAGATCTGAGCATGATCAAAATATAACAACTTCAAAGCTGGACGAATGATTTGATCATGATCAGATGATACAATTTTTTAGCATTTTGCTATAATTAATTAGATTTTGTAATTGTTATCAAGGAGCATATTAAATCAGTAATCAATGTATTGTTTTATTTAATGTAATAAACATAGTAATGGGGTATTGTAGGAGTGATTCCAACACCGAAATTCTCTTGCATAGAATTAAAGTGGATTTCCCCATTCATTAGAAGCATTATAAAAGCATTCATTATTTGGATCAAGATCAACTCACACGTAGCATCCTAAATATAACAGTCAGATTTTCCCCTGTTCCCTTTTCCCACACTTATTGGTCTTCTTCCCCTTGCCTATCTATTTAAAGAAGAAAAAATTAACATAGGAAGACAAAGATAGAAATATGGGAAAGAAAAATAACCTAATTAATTGCTTTGCTTTCTTTTATGTTCTATTGTGGTGTGATTAACCCTGAAAACTGGAATTCCAACGGTGATACTTACAGGGATTCATGAGTACTCCAAGATTTTGTAATAAAAAAAATAAACTTTTTTCCCTAAAATAATGACATCCTTACATTACTATGAGAGAGTCACGGCTCAGTACAACATAAGCGAGGAAACATCAAACTCTGTAACTTGAACAGCATAACCCATCATGTCCCAACCATATTAACTAGGAAAATGAACAAAAAAAAAACCACACAACGACTCTTGAAAACATCATAACAACAGCCATGACAACTCGGAGTTTTTAATGCTTGTACGGACAGAACAAGTCATATACCCAGTTTCCAATCCAAACAGGCAGATGGGTGAAGCTCTGAAAGCATTACTATTTCTTCTTTCCAAATCCTCCAGTATCATCATTCATCATTGTAAGAATGGTGTTCTTCATTGCTTTTTCATCGAATCTGTTGGTAGTCTCCATATCATTTTTCTCAATTGCTTCAATGAAGAGCATGAAATCAGCAACCACTTTTTGCTTGGCGGCCTCCTTTGCACCCATCACTTGCTTCCTTCTCAATAGCACTGCACGCTCGCTAATCTTCGCTTCAAGTGCAAGTTGACAAGCTCTTAGCGACTCTCTCTCCGTTTCCAGAACTGCCTCAGCCATAGCCATACCTTCATCTCCTGGATCCTGTTTGATGTAATTAAAGCAAAAAAAAAAAGAACAAATAAAATAAACCTATATTCATTAACCGCATATATAAGGCCTCATGAACAGTATTCAAGATTGTTATTATTCTTCATAAATGAATAAAATATCAGGAAACAGAAAATCAAACCATAGATAAATAGGCAAAAGATTGGGGAAGCAGCCTGCAAGAAAGGTAGAGTATGGTGGGAAGTATGAGTAATGATTTGATGCTGAATGCCTGCATATAAATAGAAGAGCTGGAGGTGGGACCTGTACTGAAAAAAGCCAACTAAATGCATTGATTGTGCCAAATGGTATCCTGCACCTAGAGCGGTGACCATATGAGTAAATTAAGCCGAACTTTGGTGACGCAAGGCGCAGTCGAGGACACGCATTGAGTATCAAATCCTAGCTTACCCTAAACACATTTTTTTAAAACTAAATAATAAATAAATGTAGAAAGTGAAATGAAGTGGAGTAGGATCACATGCAGGGTGCATAATGAAAAAACATTAAGGGGGCAGGGCGGGCGGGCGGTGTGGGTACCTTTGACTTCAAATGCTGGTGAAACTCAGCGATCAGCAGTACAAATCAAAATGCTTGAACAATTTTTTATTTGGTCATGTTTCATGTCTGTTACGTATTCAGGTCTTTCTTCAATTTTTTGTTTTGTTTTTCCATAATAATTTAATTTAATTATTTAACAAAGGTTGAATCAGTACATTTATCAACAATATTCCGCTCAAAACATTAATTCAATTTTTTTTTTGAAATGAAATAAAAGTATATTCTAGGTTGGTATGGAAAATTTGAGATGGCATAGTTTTTTCAGTTACACATTGTTGATTCATTTCATAATGTTTAGGGTTTTAATTAACATTTAAAGATTTAATTTTTCGTAAGATAACATTTAAAAATTAGAATTTTAGAATTTAGATTTAAATTTTAAAAATGGTATGAATTGAGTAATAAGTAACATACATAATAATTTATTAAATTTATAGATTTTTTAGATACATATTTAATAATGAATTTGAATTTTTTTTGGATTTGACAAATTCATATTTGTAGACATTTTTAATATGTACTATATTAAATTCAACTAATTTGCTCGTAATATATTACTATTTACATAATAAATAAAGAAAAAATATTTGGTAAGGTACCTAAAGTTTTTAAAATTCACAAGCAAAGTGAAGGCATTGACAAGTGTGTATAGTAAAATATTAAAAAATAAATATTTAAATAAAAAGATATACATAATTAATAATTTTTTAAATAATACACAATTAGTATACCAAATATTAATACATAAATGAAATTCAAATTGATGTTCCAAAATACAAAATATAAGATATTATGTTTTTTTTTATTTAAGGCCTTAAATTTAATTATTCAAACATAATATCTTATTATTATTAAAAAAATAGGAAATTAACACAACAATCTTAAAATAAAAACTCCATAAGCAACAATGGATGAAAGGGTATCAAATTCTTACATATTTTACTATTTTTTAACTTTGTGCACCCAAAAATTTAAAACTCCTTGAGCAACAATCCTACTCTTTTGTCTGACAAAATTAGTAAATTACAAAACCGTTAGCCACAACAAAGAAGCTCACATGGCTGGTTTAGTAGCACTTAAAAAAGAAAAAGTATTTTTGGAGGAAACGTTAGATAGGAGAAGTTGTTTTTTTATTCTAATAAATTTTATAAATAATTAGTATTAAAAATTTATATTCCATACTAAAATATAATAATATTAATTAATTTGAATATTATTTAAATACATATGTCTAAAATAAACATTTTATTTTTAAAAAACACTTTTTGTCAAAAACACTGCTAATTAAAACTATTTTTAATGGAAACAAATGATAAATAAATGTAGATTGAAAAAATGAAATGAAGAGTGCACCCAAAAGTTGAAACTTGAAAACGTCACATGCCTTGAAAAGCATAACGGGGGCGACTTAGGAATCAGCACTACCTTCAACAAAATTTTCTCATTCGCCTCTGTTACGTATTCTGGTTTTAATTAACATTTAAATATTCCTATATTATACTCCAATTAAGATTTTTTAAAATTTATTAATACGAACCCACTATTTACATAACAAATGAAGAGAAAATATTTGGGAAGGCATTGACAAGTAATAAAAATAATACGGGACATAAATAAAATTTAAATCCATATTCCAAAATACAACATATAAGATATAATGTTGGAGTGAATTAAAGTTTTTTTTTTATTTAGGGCCTTAAATTTAATTTTTTAAATATAGTGTCTATTTTAATATTTCCAGTTTAGAAGACAGAATATCTTATTATTATTATTATTAAAAATTTTCCAAAAATAGAAAATAAGCAACAATGAATGAAACATAAATATTTTACTATTTTTCAATTTTGTCTACCCAAGAATTTCACATAACTAAGTGAAGTACAAGACGAGATCTTTCCTTTATTATAGCATGTGCGGATAGAAAATTTGCATTTTGTAGTGTTCTGCTTTCTTTATCTACAATATAAGTCCTTAACGTTGAGAATTTCAATTATTAATTTTACTAATTTAAACCATTTTCTTTCTCATTAGTTACAAAAATGTTTTTTCTTTTTTCACAAAAACAAATGATAGCCAACAAATGTTTTACTTTTATCCTAAATAATTACTAAATATTAATACGTTTTGTAAAAAGAAAGGAAAATTTAATTCACTTTTACATCAATTCATTAATTTAAATATTATTTTTATTGTTTGATGAATTTTGTCTGTTTTACTTTAATATTATTCTTTCCAATAACAAATTATATGTTCTTCTTCTAATTTAAATATTAATTTTATAGTTTGACAACCTGTTCATTACTGTTAGAGTTGTTCATAAGTCAGGTCGGGACAGACCCTACCAAAATTCTAGGTCTGAGTGCGGTCCAACGCGAGAAAATGGGCTTAATTTTTTGTCCAAGCCCGACCCAGATAAAAATGCTAAAATTTGGGTCCAGCCCGTCCTTATTCAAAAAATTATTTTATTTTATTTTTATAATATATAATATATAAAAAATATTAAAATAAATATTTCTCAACAATTTGAAAATAAATTTTTAAAAAATCTTTATACTTAAATAACACTACGATAGGGGCAACTTAATAAACAAATACCTCCAAAATAGTGACAAAATTAACAATAAAACAAGAGTTATACAATATTTAAACAATAAAAATAAAATAATAGCAACATAATAGTGAAATAACAGCAAAACATCACCTTTTTTTTTGCAAAGTCGAGCCCGAGCCCAAAAAACCCTATCTAAGGCCTGAGCCTTTTTTTTCCCCAAGCACATTTTTCTGGTCTATATTTTTGCCTAAACCCTCATACTTTTCGACCAGGCCTTCAAACCGAGCCGAATGGCCTGACCCATGGATAAGTCTAATTACAATAGATTATGACATTTCAAATCAATATTTTTATATTTAAATATGATCACAAATTTAATTTATTTTAATTTTTTTCTCCTTATAATACAAGCAGTAATTGTTTTCCAGACAATCACAAATTTATTATAATTAAATAAAATGTTAAATATAAAATTGGTACCCAAACTTTTTCATTTCTCCCAGATTGGTACTTATAAGTTTTTTGTTTCAGATTAGTACCCAAACTTTTTTCAGTCCACTAGTTTAGTATTTGAGCCTAACAGTGTTAAATTTTTACTGACGTAATAATGCTAACCACTCGTGCATTGCCACGTGTCACTCTCTTTGACCTAAAAAGTTGTCCCCCTTTAATTATTTTCCATTTCATTTTATATTTTTAAAAATCCTTTCATTTATTTTTCTTTATTTTTTTCTTTTGAAAATTCCTTTCCCCATTGTCTTCATCTACATGTTGCAACGTTTTTTCTTTTTTCTTTTTCATTTCGCCATCTCTACCTGACCTTTTCATTTTTTTTCCTTCAAAGCGCCCTTAAATTTTCCCTCATTTTCTTACCATCCAATCACCACAAAAATCCCCCTTTTCATTTGCTTTTCTGAAATGGGTCTAAATCAATTTTCTTAGACCCAGTAAAAATCTCAAAAAATATGTCAAGTATGTCAAGATTCAAATCAAGACAGTTGTTGTGGACTTCACTGGCGATCTTGATGAAGGCGTGAAGAAAAATAAAAGAAACTATTGAAGGACTGGACGTGGGGATTTTGATTAACAATGTTGGGATTTCAACAAAAGAACCTAAAAACCAAAATCCCATCAAGAAGTTCAACATACCCATGAGTTCTCAACAGTCTCCTTTGTTGGGTAGTGGCGCAAACCGAAAGTAGAGACAAGAGACTCGCTCTTCTAATCCTCACTGGTTAGCCTTTTTTTAACCCATCAAGTGCGAAATTAACTTCGTCAATGTGCTCCATCATTTCCCCGAATTCTTAAGCCTCCATTAGACTCCAAGTCGGCGAAATCCATGGCATAGAAGAATACCCTACCTCATTCTTGCTTTGGTATTGCTTCTGTTTCTTGGATCTTTTAACGACGTTGTTTCTTGGATCTTCGAATTTGAAACTTCTTTGGGTTGGTTTAATGAATGCTTTTATTTGGTTCTTAAATTTCACTGGCCATTGCTAATGTTGGTGCTACTGTTGCTATCTTTATTGTTGAGTAGCATCATTTGTTGAGCGGCTGCTACGATGTCTTATTCATTGCACCTCAATTAAAGAGTACTCATATTTCGACATTGGGCCTCAAACAAAATCAATAGTTTAATTGTAACACCCCTTACCTAAGACCGTTGCCAGAATCGAGCACGAGGTGTTACCTGACTTAACTTACTATTTCGAAGCATAAAAAATTTCACCTTTAAAATTAATTCTCTCACGTTCATTCAATATGTCCCTAAAAAGGATCCTCGAGACCCTAAAACATGCAATGAAACGGTTCGGGTCCAAATCGGGAACATTAAAAATTTTTCGATTACTTAAACAAATCAAAATAATTTATTTCACTATTCACAATAAAACTGTCCACTTGCGCAGTAGTCACTAAATTAATTATAAATCGAGTTAAAAAACTAAAAATTTAGATCTGTAAATTTTCCCCAAAACTAGACTCATATATCTTCATACCATAAAATTTTCAGAATTTTTGGGTTGGTCAATTAGTACAGTTTATTAGTTAAATTATCCCCTGTTTTACTATTTGACTGTCCTGACCTCTTGTCACTAAAAATTAAATATCTCATTATACAGACTTCATATGGTACTTCCACTTGTTTCTACTGAAAATAGACTCACTAAGAAATCAAGAAATATAAATTATAACTCCTAATTCTTTCTGTACAATTTTTAATGATTTTCTAAAGTCAAAACAGGGGACTTCAGAAACCATTCTGACCCTGTCTCACTAAATTCAAATATATCACAATATAAAATTCCTTTGCATGCAATGTTTCTTTCATATGAAAATAGACTCAATAAGCTTTAATTATATATCTCATTAACTCTCTAATTCCTCTCCTATTAATTTTGGTGATTTTTCAAAATCACATCACTATTACTGTCCAAAAACAGTATCATTGCAAATTTTTACTCTTTTATAATTTCTTGGTATTAACCAACATTTAAACATCCATAATACCAAACTTGTTTTTTAATTAGCCATTTCAATAGCAAATCATTAGCCATATCATATGAACACATTCAAAATGACTAAGTCCCTATGCATGCCATAACTTTACACATTTCAAAATCACATAATACCGAGATATCTGTAGATAGTGTGAGACGAACTCCGACGTCCTTGTGATCCCTGAACTGATTTGGCGATACTATAAAAGAAAGAAGGAAAATAAAGGAAGTAAGCATAAAGCTTAGTAAGTTTACAGGTAAATAAATGACAACATTTGTCACAAATAATTGTATTCATAAATTATCATCAAGTCTCATGATCTTTACTTTCTTCTTTACTTACTCCCTTACTTGCTTACTTGCTTGCTTAAACAACTCATGATTATAACTTACTTCTTCCTCGCTGAAATTTCTTTTCTCAACTGAAAACTGAGATACTCTTAATCTTTATAACTCACATTAACTTGTCTATTATGCTTTTACCTGAACTTTCATGTAACATAGTCTATTTACTAGCCCGTTGAACCACTTGGAATACTAAGGATACTCGGGTCTCCTATCTAATAATAACATGCCAAATCTATGTCCCAGACATAGTCTTACATGAGATGTTTCCTTTACTGCCAATGTCATATCCCAAATATGATCTTACATGGGAGTTCTCATATCGGTGCCCATGCCATGTCCAAGATATGGTCTTACGGGGGACCTCTCATCTCGGTGCCAACGCCATGTCCCAGACATGGTCTTATATGGGACCTCTCATAATCTTAATAATGCCAATGCCATGTCCTATACATGGTCTTACATGGGATCTCTTTACCCAAATGTCATGACATTTGTATCCAATACATTCCTAATGTTTCAACGGGACTTTTTAGCACTGATTCTCTGTCATCTCATACTTGAGTCAATATTAAATAATTTCATGAAATAAATACATAATTGCTGGAAAATAGAAGCATTAATAATAATTATTGAAATATTGCATTTATTTACCGTAAACTTACCTCAGTATAAAATACGATCAAATCTAGCAATTTAGTCTTCAATATTTTTCTTTCCTCGGTTTAACTCCGAATTTCTTTCTTCTTGATCTATAATAGCAAATTTAGTTTATTTAATACTCACATTCATCAAAACAGTCCTTGACTAGAACTTTGAAAAAATTATGTTTTTGCCCCTAAACTTTTACATAATTACACTTTTACCCCAAAGCTCGGAAATTAAACTTCATCTCTTATTATTATGTTTTATAACATGCTGAACATTTTTCCCTTCTATGACCACATCAAATTCTTACTCTAACACTAACTTATGAATATTAGGTATTTTACCAATTATGTCAATTTACTCGTTTTCACTTAAAATCGACTAGCAAAAGTTGTTTAACATAATTTCTAGCTTCATATTCTATCATAAAACATCAAATAAACACATTTCACCTATGGGTATTTTTCCAAATATGAATCCTAGCTTAAATTATTGTTAGAATAAGCTAAATCAAGTTACCAGGACTTTAAAACGTAAAGAACATTAAAAACGGGGCTTGGAATCACTTACTATGGAGATTGAAAGCTTGAAAACCCTAACTATGGCTTCCCCCTTGCTATTTTCGTTCACCATGGAGAAGATGAGCACATTTTGCCATCTTTTTCCCTTTTTAATTCTTTTTATTACTAAATTACCAAATTGCGCCTAACTTAAAAATTTCCTATTTCACTTATCTCATGTCCATTTTTGTCTACCAACTTAACCAATGGTCTAATTACCATATAAATACCTCCAATTTAAATTTTCATAACAACTGGACACCTCTAACATGTAGAACTCAACTTTTGCACTTTTTACAATTTAGTCCTTTTTACTAAATTGAGGCCCAAACGTCGAAATTTTCGAACGAAATTTTCACTAAATCATTTTGTGAAATCATAAACAATAAAAATATAATAAAAATAAATTTTATCACATAAAATTTGTGGTCCCGAAACCACTATTTCGACTAGGCCCAAAATCGAGATGTTACATTAATGATTTCCTCTCTTCCTTCGATCTTCTTGTTGTTAATTATCAGCATGGTTTCCTTAATTTTTGTGAAGGGTGTATGTATTGCATGAGATTAAAAGATGTATGAAGTTGAACTTTTGTATCTAAGAAAGATGTATGAACATTAGGAAATTTGGAGGGGGCTGGCAAGACCCCCCCTTAAAATTATAAAAATGAGGGGGCTGGCAAGACCCCCCCTTAAAATTATAAAAATGATTATTTCTTATTTAACCTATTAAATTTTGAAAAGTTTGCCCCCCTTTTAAATTGTTGTTTGGCTCCCCTTCCAACTTTGAACATTAAAAAGAATTTTTCTCTTTTTTTTTATTTTTTTTCCATATCATATATTTTAACTTTTTAACTTTAAATATTTATATAATATATTACAACTTTATTTTTTTAGATGATAGTTGTTCACTTTTTAATATAACATTAAATGTGAATTTAGGTTAAAATTCAATTTGTTAACTAGTAAAAAAGAAGTCTCTTTCCCTATTGCTATTAACAACTACTGACATGTTTGTCTTTAAACGCGGCATCAAGTTCATATTCTAAGTTTTCTTTAATCTTTTTACAGTTTTACTATTGTTTTTATTATGTTTTAAAGTTTATAGTTTAATTTTATTTTATAGTTATTTATTTTATTTTATCTTTTAAGATATTGTAGTTATGAAGTCGAAAATAATTGATTCATTTTTAAAAAAGAAAAATATAGAGACAACACAATCACCTTCAGAAGTGTAAAAAATTGAGGTACCACCTTCATTGTTTGCTCCTTTAAACTCTGATGCTCATCCTTCTAAAATTCCTAGAGTTGAAGATGAGGCACTTGATTTGTCTAACTTAGAACGTGAAGCTGAGTTACGTAAGCAAATATATGAGTATCCGGTTAATATGCGTGATGAAATTCAAAGAGCTTATATTAAGACTGGACCATATCAACCTATTCTTTCAAAATATCCTGCTTCCAATTCAAAAAAGCATCCTCATTATTTTCAACCATCATGGTTTAAACAATTTTCCTTGTTAGAATATTCACCTTCAAAAGATGCAGTATTTTGTTTGCCTTGTTTTCTTTTTAATAGTAATCCAACTAGTCATTTTGGATCAACTGCATTTACTCATAATGGCTTTAGTAATTGGAAAAAGGTATACGATGGATGCAATTGTGCTTTTTTGACACATATGGGAAAAGATCTAAATTCACTGCATAACAATGCACAACGAGCTTATGTAGATTTAATGAATCATGTAATAACCCAAATTTGCCCGACCCAAATTAGAAATAAATAAATAAAAAAACATTAATAAAAACAAAATTATTAAAAGTCCATCAGTCCATATTACTAACTCAAAATACATCAGACCTACTAAGCCCCAATATCACAACCCAATTATTAACCCAACTACAACCCAAAATAGCTAAACACAAACCCACTAACCTAACCCTAGCCCAACTACGGAGGCCCAATACCTAGCCTAACCGAAACTGAAACCCTAGCAACATTCAACTCCCAGCGCCGCAGCAACCAGGACCCAGCCTCTGCCCTTGCACGTGCGCCACCGCCACGTACCACGCCTTCACGCGTTGCACCGCGCCACTTCACCGTACGGCCGTACACCTGCAACACACAAAGAAACAGAGGACAAACAAACAAAAAGGGGGCAAAAATCGGCAGCAAAAAAGAAAAAAGAAAAAAAGAAAAAAAATACATCTTTTGCAATTTTTCATTTTTTACTTTCGGCTATAAAGCCATTTTTTCAGAATTTGTAAAGGTTACGCATACACAGTTTAAGAAAAAAAAGATTCAGAGAAAAAGAATTCTAAAGGTGATTTTGAATCGTTCTTTTGCTTCTTCTGTTTTCTTTTTCCCTTTTCTTTTTTCGGTTTTCTTTTCTGTGTTTGTTTGATTCATTTTGAATAAAAGAATAAAAACAGAGATTAGAAGGCAGAGAAGTTACCTTGCGGCCGGATCCTTGCTCTCTCCGTCGTCATCAGAGTGTGGGCTAGGTTCGGAGAGTCCTTGAACGGACGATTCACATAGCGGCGCAGAGAGCTTTTGCTGGGTTAGGTTTTGCTAAAAAATTATAGCTACTGTTAGGGTTATTTTTGGATTATAAGCAGGGTAATAAATGACATCGTTTGATGCCGATTTGATGGCCTCAAAACGGCATCGTAATAAGCTTAGATTTGCGTGGTGACCCGACTCGAGGGAAGGATCCGCGCATTTTTACTCGATGGTCTATTTGCGCAATGACCCCTTTCGCATTCCTTTTCGTTTCAATTCAGTTTTTCTTTGATTTTTTTAATTATTACCTCATATTTGGTTCCAATTCCAATTAGATATATGTTTGAACGGTGTCGCTTTCATTGATTGGGTTTGAAGGCCTGGTTTTGTGCGTCTAAATTGCAGTAATGCTCCCTCTGATGTGCAATGGTTCTCGATTTGGTTGTCTTCGCACTTATTTCAAAGTCGTCCCTGAGATTTTGTTTTATTTTTGAAATTGTCCTTGTCTTCTTTTAATTTATAATACTATTATTATTATTATTATTATTATTGTTATTATTACTATTATTAGTATAGGTATTATTATCATATTAGTTTATATCTATTTATTTACTTTTATTTTATATTATTTTATTTTATTATGTATTATTTTGTAATGCTTTTATCATGTATCATTTTATATATTTTCTATGTTAATCTAATATGATATATATATATGTATGTATTTTTGTGATCTTATTTTATAATACTTTTTTAACCCATTTATATGCCTTTGTGTTTTAAAGATTTATAATATTTTGTGCAATACTATTATATATATAGATATACAATTTATATTAGACCATTTTTATCGTACATATACGTATATATAATTTATATTTTGAAACCCTATTTTATTATATTTTATGTATTTTAGCCTCTATATGCATCATTATATGTATATTATTCTTTATATTAAACCTTTCATTTCACATATATATTTTTAAAATCAATATGTACTATTCTTTCTTCCTTGTTATTTGTTTATCTCTTAAAATAGATTGATAATTCATTTAATTTTTGAATGTTGTAGACCGAGATTATCGTTGCCATTCTTGTTTAAATTTATCCATTGCTTGTTCATATTATTTGATGATTTATCGTTCACTAGCATGTATCGAAATTTACGAATTGTCATTTTGAATTATGCACTACCATTCAATCGCATTACATTTGTTTGGAAAAACATCGAAATCGTTTTGCACATAAGCCTTCAAAATACTCGATATCCAAAATTCTCGAGAGAATTGTGCCCTAACTTACTGGGCTTCAATTCTCGTTGTTGAATTTAAATAACCGAATACCCCTTTTCAATTTGAATATAGAAAATCCAAAATAAAAAGCTCAATCTCAATAATTCGATACTTGGTGCCCTAACGCATTAAATATGACATGTTGTTTTCTCGAGACGAGAATTTTTCTAAATAATGAATAAAAATAAAGGCAATATTCGATATTTAGGAATCTTGTGAAATTGAACCCTAACTTACTGGGTTTTGATTTTCTCATTTGACCCAAATAATTGGAAATCCTTCTCAAAATGCATAGGTTCTAAAAGCCAAGAGATAAATTTAATTTTGAGGATTTAAAACGTGCACTCTAACATACTGAGTGTGACGATTTATTTCTTTGAAATAAGTGAGTCTCATCGTCCTATTCATTTTACTCAAATTTTCTTTTCAAAGGATCGTATTTTAAAATCTTTACAAAATTTTGACATTAAGACATTAACAATCGATTCGGTACTAATTTTGGGCGTTACGAGGGTGCTAACCCTTCCTCGTGCGTAACCGACTCCCAAACTTATTTTCTCAAATCTCATAGACCAAAATCGTTTTAAGGTGTACATATCACACCTCAATAAAGGATCGGTGGCGACTCCAATTTTCATTTTTAATAAGTCGATAACTAAATTTTTGTTCTTTTCAAAAAAAATGGTTTCGACAAATCACATTCAACATATTGAAATATCACTTGATAGACAAACAACACAACAAATTGCAACTAATCGTCTACGTATGAAAACTAGTATAGATGTTGTTCAATGGTTGTCATTTCAAGGGTGTGCTTTTAAAGGTCATGATGAAAGCTCGAGATCAAAAAATCGTGGGAACTTTCTTGAATTGTTATCACTATTAGCATATTATGATGAAAAAGTTGAAGATGTTTTGAAAAGTGCTCCACAAAATGCTAATTATACTTCTTTGACAATATAAAAAGAGATATTACAAATTTATGCCAGTAGAGTTCGTAATGTAATTCGTGAAGAAATTGGTAGCAAAAAGTTCAACATTATTGTAGATGAAGCAAGAGACGAGTAAAAAAGAAGAAGCAAATGGCAATTATTTTGAGATTTATTGATAAACAAGGACAGGTAAAAGAACGGTTTTTTTATATAGTCCATGTTAAAGATATTGTATCATTGACTTTGAAGAATGTGATTTTTAATGTTCTCCTGCAAAATAGTTTTGACATAAAGAATATTTGAGGTCAAGGCTATGATGGAGCAAGCAATATGCGTGGGGAATTTAACGGCTTACAAGCTTTGATTTTGAATGATTGCCGATATGTTTATTATGTTTACTGTTTTGCTCATCGTCTTTAGTTAGCATTGGTTGCAGCAATTAGAGAAGTGGTTGAAGTGCATCAATTTTTTAAAGACTTGTATGATATTGTTAATATTGCTTCTTCTTCTTCCAAATGGCACAATGAATTATAAAAAGCCCAAGTAGCTAAAATAACTCGTTTGGTATCCATCAATGAGTTAGCAACTGGAAGAGGAATGAATTAGATTGGCACTTTACAATGTCCTGGTGAGACTCAATGGAGTTCCCATTTAAATTAAGTTACTAGTTTATTGAAGATGTACAATGCTACTAGCACGGTTCTTGAAAATCTAAAAAATACCACTTTTAACTATTCTCAGCGAGGAGATGCTCATAGTGCATATAATAGATTGAGATCTTTTGAGTTTATTTTTATTTTGCATATGATGAAGGAAGGTTTAAGGGTTACTGATAATCTTTGTCAAGCTTTGCAACGTTGTTCTCAAGATATATTAAATGCCATGAGTTTAGTTTTGACAATGAAAGATTTAATTCAAAAGTTGAGAGATGGTGGATGGAATGAATTGTTGAAAAATGTGATATCTTTTTTTGAAACTTGGGAGTTGGATTTTCTAGATATGAATGCTCAATACATTTTGGGTCGTAGTCACAACAAGAAGGAAGATGTTATAGTGGAGCATCATTATCGAGTGAATTTATTTTTTGCTACAATAAATACTCAGTTGCAAGAATTGAAGAGCAGATTTAACGAACATGTTGTCGAACTTCTCACTCTTACTACAACTTTAAATCCTAAGGAGTTTTTCAAGTTATTTGATATTGATAAAATTTCCATTCTTGTAAACAAGTTCTATCCAGAAGATTTTTCTCAACAAGAGAAAGAAAGTCTCCCATATGAGTTGGAACATTATGAACTTGATGTATGTAAGCATCCTGATTTGATAATAATATTAACACTTTATGAACTTTGTAGAAGCTTAGTTGAAAGTGGAAAGTCAGTCATGTACCCACTCGCTGACAGATGAAGAAATGTAGAAGTAGCCCAGAAAAAGAAGGAAAATAAGAAAAGAAAAGAAAAGAAAAAGGAAGATGAAGGAAAATAAAAAAATAAAAGAAAAATTAGGTATAAGAGGATGTCACGTGGCAGTGTACAATTGGCCAGCGATGCCACATCAGGAAAAAATTAACATCGTTAGTCTCAGATACCAATACAGTGGACAGAAAAAAGGGGTATCAATTTGGGACAAAAATAAAACTATAAGTACCAATCTCGGAAAAGTAGACAAATTCAAGTACAAATTTCATATTTAACCCTTTAATAAATAATGTGCACGATCAATCTATACATCGTACAAATAAAAGCAAACTAGTGTTATCTAATTTATGCATTAGGCTATTAATATACCATAAATATGAGAAAGATACACTAGTATTTAAACATATGCGAAAATTTAATATCCCTTGCCAATGCATTAAGGCAGCGTTTCATATGACGGAAAGTGATCACTTTCTTGGGAATTAATCAATTGGAAAGTGATTCCAACGTTTGGTGTGCCAAATTTTATTTACATTCCTTGGAATCTAACTTTCACTTGGGAATTACTTTTTGTTGAGGCAAGATGTGAAAATTTTAGCTAAGAGGCACTTGGCAGTGCCCACTACAGGTTACCACTGAAGCAGTTTAATTACTTGCCTTATCAGGATTGATAATTTAATGAAGAAAATCTTTACACCTATTAATGTGTTGTTATATTGAAGATACTATGGTCCATTTATGGAAACTAATCATTGGCTTTCGAAGATTGGATCGAGTTCGAGTGAATCAGTTCAATCCTTATAATGTGGAGATTCGATCGAGATTGTGTTGTTGCTTTTTAGAGAGCATATCTTTGATTGATTTTGTTTTGAATGTTTATGATGTAATAGCTATTTTCAAGGAGTTATTTAGTATTAACTTAGATTCTATGTTAGTAAGCCGTAATTGATAGATGCTTCAAGGCTTGTTTTGTACGAGATCACTTTAATTTGTTTATTAAGGTGCAAACTATATTGTAAACATTGTTGGGTGTTTACTGCCCAAGTTCTCAAGGGGGGGGATTTGGAAGTGGGTGTTCAAGTATTTAGGTTCAAAGGTACATAAACAAATCCTTGATATTATTTAGTTTTGTTTGCACAATTTTTTTTGCAGTCCCAAGCTATAGTGACAACTGTAGTCAAGCACTTCCATTTTATATTGGTTTAGGGTATTAGTCTATTAATAAACGTAAAAAAAAAAAGCTATTGCCTCCTTCCTACTACTTGTTTTTCTCTATTAATTCAATGGATTCTTCGCGAGAAAGTTTTTTTTTTCCATGATTTTATTTGTATATGCATATTTAATCATCTACATAATATACCGTTTACATATTATTTTTATTTTCTATTGTTTTCTCTCTTTTCCATATATTAATTAAAAATTTAATTTTATTATAGTATTTATGAATATTTACGAGCAATAGGAAAAAAAAAATTAAGGTTTAGGTTTACCTCAAACTTGTTTGATCATAACATTTTTGCATGATGTACTTATTATTTTTCATATAATATGGTCGAACTTGTTCAATTTAAGCTATGTAGGAATTGGGACTTAGATCACCTATTGTTTTTCATTCATATAATTTAATAATTTGTAGTTTTACTCAGAGCAATACTTAGAATCAACTTTTTTTTTATATTCCTATAAGTTAGCATTTAACTAAAACAAATCGTGATTTCAAGTATTTTTTAATTTATTCCAAACAAAATTTTATATACACTTAATTTTATATATGTGTTATTATATTTAAAAATATATGCAAAGAAATTAAAACAATTTTACTTTCAATTAAAATTATAAATTTAAAAAATAATCTAAAAATTATCAATTAATATTTTGTTGGAAAAATTATAATTTATGGGAAATTTGAGGCATATTCTCAATTGGTAAAGGTAGAGAGCTGAATCATAGAATTATGGTTTCATATTCTACTCCATGAGACCTTTACAACGGTATATCATATGCTCAAAATGGTTGAGTAATAAATGAGAAATTGATGTTTAAGGTAAGCTACTTATGAATATTTGTTGAGGAAAAGAAAAACTTAGATCCCACATTGGTTAAAGACCAAGTGTGAGATGTGTATATATATATGAGAACCCACTTGAAAAATGATTGAATGACTAAGCTTGGAACATTGTCTTGTGTGTAGCGAGAGTGTAGGTCCAAATCCATTGGGGTTGGGGCGCATCCGCATGACATGGGTGATGCAAAATGTCAAAATTGTGAAATTTATTTTTTTCTCAGCAAATACAAAATCTAATTTAAAAGGACATATATCCTGATTTTATTTGATTCTAATCAAATTGATTTAATTGCCCCTTTAATGCAGATTTTATCTTCATATACATGAATATCTTCAAAATTCCTCCACTTTCAATGCCTATAAAAGGCTAAGACTTCTTCAAAAAAAAATTAGATCAATCTCACTCTCTCACACCGAGATTATTTTTCTCTCCACAATTCTTCTCTTTTCCTCTCCATATTTTCCAATGTTTCAGTGATAGAAAAAAGCAACGTTTGTTCGTTGATCACTGCAGAGGTGCTACTGCTTTGATCATCGTGTTGTTGTATCCTAAGAGACATTCGACCAACGTTTCTCCAAATATCGTAAGAGCAGCTGAATCTGTTTTAAGGAAACTGTGTAAAACAGGTCTCAACATCTAGTAAAACTCGTTTGTTCTTTTTGATTTTTGGTTTTTGTTATGTTATTTATTAGTTTTTCATATCCGATAATTTCAATACAAATTATTCAATTTATTTTATTATATATAAATATTTGTTTATTTATATTTATATATTTTTGTTCGCTAACGTGTTTTGTCCAACATATTTATTATTAAATATTTAATCCAAATATTTGTTAAGAATAAAATTTATTATAAAAGATGAATGTTATCTTTTATTTAATAGGTTAAATTTGTAAATTATCATTACATTCTTAGGAAAATTCTTAGTGAACTAAACGCGACAATATAATTTTCCTAGGATTTTAATCAATACATATATACCAAACGTTGTAAAATAACTTTCTTGAGATTTTAATCAATACATATATATCTAACGTTGTAAAGTAACTTTCTCGATAATCACATTCTAAAAAATCATATTCCACTAAAATCATAACATTAAAAAATAAAAAACGTGGACAATCAAACTTAAAACAACATAAAAACTTACAAAGGAGTCTTGAAAGTAAATAAACACACAAAAATAACAAAAAGAAAAAAGAGAATTACTTTTACTCTCACAAAATGCTTCAGGCATTCAATAAAAAGAGAAAAAAAAATCTCAAATTTATTCAATGATTAAAAGGGGTGGCCTAAGATCCCTATTTATAGGCTAAGTTACAAGAAAATCTTCGAATTATGTAAATAAAACTCCTATGAGCCAATGATGTATTACAACCAACAAGAATTGAGGATTGATGTAAATAATACATAAAAATCAAGTGCTTAAACTAGATAGAAACTTTTTGGGATGGGTAGCCATACAAGTCCCAATTCAACCATCTCTCTTTGTTTTATTTATTGCAAAACTCTAGCTTACTTCATGGTTAATGTTGGTATCGTCTTTAATGATGGTGCAATCGATTAGTAGTTTTTGAGAATAAATTATTATTACAAGCATTAAATTAAATAGATAACTTAATTCAAGTTAATTAAATAATTAATATAAATTATTTAAAAAATTATTAATTTACAGATTGTGAGACTAAAGTGATCTTACAACTATGATTATGCAAAGAGGCACATTAAATTGTTTATTAAAAGAGTAGGCATGTACTTCTACTTGTGGTGACAACAAATCGTCAAGGGCGTGATAATAAAAATTTGTCCATCGGTAAGAACAGACATTTTCTGGATTCCTACTTTGCTAAAAAGAATACGGAATCAATAATGGGTGAGCAGTTGAAAAAAAGATAAGAAAATTAAAAAGCGACTCATCACAGTCAGAAAATCCTAAGATAGCTCGAAGCATTTTCAGACACTATAGTTACCACAAGTTTCACCGACACCTTCTCCTCTCGAGGATAACAGTTTCTATTTCCAGCCTCCAATTTTTGTAAAAACACAATCATGAACAAAACCAAGAGCATTTGAAAGTACATTTCTATTTAACTCTAATTATTTCTTTCCCTAATATATACATATAGAATCCAAATACATGAAAAAGAATAACATTAATGCACATCGACATAAGAATAACACTAAACAGAATTGTATTAGATGTGATTCTCGTACTCAAATTCCAGTCAAATGTAGCATGAATAGTTCTTGCCATGAACCCTCCAAGTGCATATAGCACCAAATTTAGACCGGGTTAAGAAATTTTCAATAAACTTTAATGGGAGGCCAATTCAAGAAACAAATTTCATGATAGAGTTGTATGTATATAGCTTCTAAACATGAGAATTCAAAGTTTTAACAGTGAAACCATTGGATTTCCCATCAAGGATATTGAAGATAGTTGGCCAAGAGATTCAACACACCATAATTTCTTTGCAGATTTAACATTTTCATCTGATATTGAGAAAACTGCATTTGGGAGCAGTATCTTGTTGGGTTCTATTGAACCACCTCAAAACTGAAATTCCAACACAATGATACCCAGAAAATAAATCAGCACAAGATTTACAGATTACTGACAGATCCAACCAAATCAGTTGACCCCAAAACAACAAATCAGCAGAAAAGTCGAAGCACACCAAAGATTTATAAGTGGAAAACCCTGTGGCAAGTAACCAAAATTTCACCACCATAAGCAAAGCAATTACAAAGATACTAGTTCAATATCTGAAGCTTTGTGTTGAAAGGCAGCAAAGCAATCCACAACAAGAATTTCACATGTGAATCTACCTATGCCCATTTATTGCATATAGCTTTACCTCATCTCCTTTTGTTCTTGCAAAAGACCCAGAAACTTTATATTCTGTCTGATCCCTTGCCCCATGACCATCTTCATCAAGCTTCTGCCTCTCTTCTTTTTTTCACCATTATCTCTTAGGCTTTTCTTGGTCAACGTCTGAAATAATCTCAAATAACCCTTTTAAGATCAATAAAAGAACAACTAAGGGCACGTTTTCAGAATGTTATTTTATTTATTCTCTTATTTCGAGAACTACAATATAGAAGAGACAACATTAAGACCCTACAAAAAGAAAAACATAGAAGAGACCAAAAAAAGCGAAGAAACATCAAACAGTCCTGAACTCCCAAAATAAACAAAACGTCCATAAGCCACTGGTTTTTCATGCAAAGAAACTAGTTCTAAATTTGCTTTCCTTCATGCTTCTTTTTAATCGGCATTGTGGCCGGCGTGACCTTCGCCATCGTTCAACGTAGTGCGAATAGTATTCATCATAGCTGTCTCGTCAAAATTCTGGGCAGTCTCCATGTCGTTATTCGCAATTGCAACAAAGAAGGGCATGAACTCATCAACAACTTTTTGCTTGGCGGCTTCCTTAGCAACCATGTCCTCCTTCTTTCTCTTAAGCGACGCACGCTCCCTATCCTTCTCTCGAACAGCCCTTTGCAACTTTCTCATCTGCCTTTTCTCCCTTCTGTTCCATTTCAACGCAGCTTCCACAGCCATAGCCATAATCACATCTTGATTATCCTGTTTGATTTAAAAAAAAAAAAACCAAGAAACTTCATCCATTAACAAAATCTAAGACCTCATTAATGTAGTTGCTATAGATGGTAAATGAATAAAAAGCTAAAGAAAAAGGAAAAGAAACTGAAACCGCTGAAATAGAAATCTAACCATAGGAGTATGAGACAAAGATTCTGGAAAAGGAACACAAAGGAAAAGCTGAAAGAAGTGTGGTGTTGGATAGTTGTGATGGGGAGTTTGGTGTGCTTATTATATAGGGGGTTTTTTTTTTCTGATCCAAAACAAAATCGACGCGCTTTCTGTTTTTGGTTCTTTCTTTCTTTCCTAGATTAGTAGAAATGGTAAAAGACGGAAAAGGACATGAGAATTTAGGATTAAAACCCTTTTTAGCAACCGACATGCGAGTTTCATGATACTAGCTTGCTTTGAGTGCCCTAGGAGGAGTTTGAATATAGCACTAAGGTCTAGTTTAGGTGAGGTTTTGAGATGGATTTTTGTAAAGCATAGCCAAACAATATTTCTAACTTAAAAAAGAGTATGAAAAAGTTGAAAGTCTTCACCAAAAGTTAGAATACTCCTTTTTTCTTCAACTTGTTCCTCTTTTAATTCTTCTGCCCCTGCATTTTTCTTCTTCTTCTTCTCTTTAATTGTTCTTTATGCTTTAGTTTAGTTGTTTGATTTTTGCATTAATTTTATAGAAATTGTGTTGATGATAACACAACCCCTAATATTAGACGCACTCTTCATATTTTTTTCTCCATGGGTGAAATAATAAATTAAATATTTTTTAAAAATTTTATAAAATATAATACAATAAATTAAAAAAATAAAAAAAATTGAGCTCCTTTTATTTATTTATTTTTTGCCTGCAATAAATCAAAAGACTTAAAAAGTTGAAAATAAAAATTCACATTAAAAATTGAAAATAAAAATTTAATAAAAATTCACATTAAAAATTGAAAATAAAAATTTAGTCCCTTTCCAACAGTGAATCCTGAGCAGCCACGTTGGCCTGGGTGTAGGCACAAACAATTGAAAATATGTTTTGCGTAAAAGTAAACAGAGATTAATGTTGTAGGAGATATATAAAAGATATAATTTGAACAATTATGGGTTATGCATATATTAATTATGGGTTATGCATATATTAATTATGGGTTATGCATATATTAATTATGGGGAGTTTGGTGTGCTTATCAGCCTATAGAGAGAGATATGGCAAGGCAACTGCGACAGCGAGAGGCGACACGCTTTCTTTCTTTTTCTCTTTCCTTGGTTAGTACCTAGTAGTAATATGATCAAGACGGAAAACGACAAGGAATTAGTGGGGGAGTCCGCACATGATCCTATTTCTCCCCACCAACTGCCTCGTCAGCAACCGATGATAAAAACTCGATTCTACTCGAAAAAATTGAAAAAATTCGAATTTTGAGTTAAAGGAATCGAGTTATTCGAGTTAATCGAGTTATTCGAATCAACTCAAATTTTTTTTCGAATTTCGAGTTCGAATCGAGTTGAGTTTTCAAATTCGAATAACTCGAATAATTCGAATATCAAACTATAATATTTTACATTTTTACCCTAAACTCTCAAACATTTTTACTTTTCCCTCAAAACTTTTACTCCTTCCCTCTTTCTCCCCAAAACTTTTACCCTCCTCCCCTCCCAACCCCCCAATCTATCCAAAATCTATTTCCCACCAAAATTTCACTCTTTCATTTACTTTTTCTCAAAATTTTACTCCCAAAATCCCTCAAAACCTTTTATTTTTCCCTAAAATGTTTACTCCCTCCTACTTTTCCCCTAAAACTTTTATTCTCTTCCTATCCCACCTCCCACCTCCCACCTCCCACCTCCCATCTAGGGGTGTTCATTCGGTTAACCGACCCGAAATTACTATAACCGAATTAACCGACCTTCCAAAATTTTTAACCGTTAACCGAACCGATTTCTTTTTTTTTAAAAATTAACCGAACTGAAATTTTTTCGGTTAATAAGGTCGGTTAACCGAATTAACCAAAAATTATGTATTTTTTATTTTTGGTTAAAAATTACCTGAATTACCTGAATTACCCGAATTAATCGAATTAACCGAATTAACCGAATTACTGAAAAATATCTGAATTACCCGAATTTTTTATTTTTTAAAATTTAAAAAATTTATAAATTATTAACGTAAATTAGGTTTTAGACTTTAGTAAATTGGGTTGTCTTTTAGTTTTAGTTTTATTGGATTGGGTAATTGGGTAAACTTTAGTTTTAGTTTTATTGGGTTGGGTAATTAGGTTTGAGCTGGGTTGGATAATTTTATTTATTAATTTTTTCGGTTAAACTGAAAAATTTCGGTTAACCGACCGGTTTCGAACTGAATTAACCGTTAACCGAAAAATCATAAAAAAATTAACCGAATCCCGACCTAAAAAATTCGGTTAACCGACCGATTAACTGAATTCGGTCGGTTAACCGACCGATTAACCGAATTCGGTCGGTTAACCGAACTTTTTCGATTTTACCCGAATTATGCACACCCCTATCACATCTACCCCAAACCCTCCCCCCTCCAATTTTTTTTTAATATTTTCCCTCCAAAATTTTACTCTCTCCTATTTATTTTCCCTCAAACTTTTATTCCCAAAACTTTTTGTTTTCCCCTAAACTTTTACTTATCACCATTTACTCTCAAATAAAAAATTAAAATTATCCAGAAAAAAATCACTAAACATAAATAGTAATAATTTTATTTATATCTACTATTTATATTATTAAATTAAATTTCACATTTTATATTATTTATACTATTGAATTGTTTAGTCATATTGAATATTTATATTAAATTGAATCATTAATTATGCCATAAAATATTTGTGTTAAAATTTTATATTTGTATCAATTTCACATTTTATTTTTAAAATAACTTTTATTAAAAATTATATCTTTACATTTAATATATTTTTTAATTCCAAAATACATAGTGACAAGAATCTGAAGATAATTGAAACAACTAAGCAAACAAAGAAGCTAACCATTATATAAAAAATTAATAAATAAATTATGAGGTGATGAAAGTTAATAAAAAATTTGATTAATGTGGACACATTTTATTACGATGGGTGACAATGGTTACAAGGACCCAAAATTATTTTTTAAAATTTAACTCGAACAAATATATTCGATTTGATTTGAATTCGAATTCCATCTCACTCGACTCGATTCGAGAAAACTTCAAATAAAGTTAGGATGATAAAATGAGATTCGAAAACTCGATTAACTCAAAAATTTTCGATTTGATTTGATTCAATTCGATCGAATGCTCACCCCTACCTCTAGTGTCAGCATTTGAATTAATCTGAGTTAAAAAATTTTAAATTTATGGAGTTGTAAAGTATTATTTTATCATCTTAATTTGCTTTAAAACTTTTTTAAATCAAATCGAATCGAATCGAGTAAAATTGTTTGAGTTAAATTAAAAATTTAAATATGATAAATTAAAATCTTGTTACATTATAATTAATTACATGTTAGAGCACATAAATTTGAAATCGTATATATTGAAAAACTTTTTCAAAGCAAAATAAAAAATTCTTTAGTATAATAAACTTGAATCATTATTAACTTATTTAGTCTCAAAATTATTATCCTAACTTTTATTAAATTTTTTAACTTTCTTTATATATTTTTTAGAATTTTTTTGAAATTTTTATAATTTTTTAAATATATAAAATTTGAAATTTTTATAAATATTTTGATTTTTTGTAATTTTTATTGATAGAGAAATCAATTTCCATATTTTCAGACTTGATAGTGACCAAAATGATATTTACATCAATATATTATTCGAATTGCAAAATTCAACTCGATTCGAAATCGAAACTTGAATTACTTATTTGAGTCGACTCGAATAATTCAATTAACTCGAGATTTAAACTTTTTTCGAATCGAAACGAATTTTGCTCACCCGTAATCCCAACTAGCTCCTGGTCCTCCACTTCAAGTGAAAAATACCATATTTTTTTATTTCTTTTACAATGGATCTTCTCTAGTATTTTCAACCTTCTTCAATCACTTTTAACACATTTATTCGCTTTGATTTGATTACTTCTTTTTTTATTATCTAAATATTGTTTTTGAGCCATCTATTTGGATATGACTACGTTTGAACCTTGTGCATAGCACATGATATGCTAGCCAATAATAATTTTGTATATTATTTAGAAAAAAGAGTGCCATAGTGATTGCAATCAATAAATGTAGGGTTAAAACCCTTTTCAACAACAACCCAAAAAACCGTCTTTTAGGAGCTGCCAATACCCTGCGACAGGTTACTTAGAGTATAGCACTAACTATAGGAATCACCCCTCAACTTGCACACACAGCATTAATTATGTTGACAAACACAACCCCCCCTGAGGCACAAACCTTATTTTTTTTAATTAAACCAAATTGGAATTATGGTTTACGTAAAGAGATATCATTTCAACAATTATGGGTCATCTTCTTAAACAAATTAAATCCTTTTTATACAAATTTCTCTTTTCTACTCTTATAGCTACATAATTGAATATTGTCCCAAAGGTTTTCAACATCTAATTACTGTTGGTCCAAAAAATTAGATTTTAATGATTTATTTCGTTATATAAAAAAAAGAAAATCGTCGACTTTTTTAAAAGATCCAATTTCGAAAATCTTCTTTTTCTGTTCTTCACGTTCTATAGGGAGGGGCCTGATCCAATCATCTCCACCGGCTATACTCTGTCGCGCGATATATGTTGTGGACGAGTGTGTATTATTTTTGTTATTAATAAGATTTATCATTTTATTGATTTTTTGGACAAAACATAAAAGGGATTTATGGAACCCACAAGTCAAGTATTTTTCATGGAATAACTAATTTTGAGATTTGTTTTGGTAGAATCAAAATATTTTTTATAGTTTATAAATTGTTAATATATTAAAAAAAATCCTTAAATTATTATACTTTTGTTTAAACAAGCCTTTATATCATTTTTGTAGTTAAATAAGTCCTTAACCTATAATTTTTATCTATGAAAGCCATTGATTTTATTTTAAACTAATTTCCATTTTATGTTGATGTGAATTTGATGAGAATAGTTTATTAAATACAAATAAAACAATATTTTTTAAAGTAAAACAAAATAAGATTTTAAAATTTATTGAAAGTGTAACATCTTTTACTTGACCTGATTGCCAAGTCGGGGTATTAGATGCCACAACAAACCAAATAACATAACACACACACACATATATATATTCAAATCTGAATACATCCATAGACAGATTATGCCTCCAATTTTTTTCTTGAAATCTATACACACATCATATTAGTTCCAATTTCTTACAACCTGATTCTTTTAAATGATCTAACAGTTATTTACATTTTACAATATGATCCCATTTAGACTAAGACAACTTCAACCTTGAGGTGTGGTCCCTGTGAATGCCCTTCTATATACATGAATACCTACCTCGCATTACCTAAGTCTAGCGGAGTCTGGCTTGGTTCCTCTTGATTTTTCTGATTCTTTATTAAATTTGCATTCAAGCAACCACTTTATAAGTTCGGGAGAACTTAGTGAAATCTATACACAAATTTGCGAGTAAGGCGACATAAATCTTAAGAAATTTAGATTGCTAGCTCAAAATTTAACTCCCTGAATTTCATAGGGGAATTCGTGAACTTAGTTGAAAAGGCTCATGCTTTGTGCCCTCTAAGTCGTTTATTAGCATACTTAGACCCTGTTTTATTCCTAACCATGTTCCTCATGGAACTCTCTCCCTCCCTATCTCTCAATATTCCACATCCCTGATACTCGTATGTATTACTTCTGGCTGGCGACACTTGGCATTTACCCAAGTAATTGTCATAACTATTGTCATTACCAGAATATAATACCCTCACTTCTTTGGAGAATTAATGCCCACACTGCAGCACCATGGTACCTACTCTTTCAGCCCATTCCTCTAAGATGCTCCATTAGATATGTGGTACCCGACATACTATTTACTGCTCCGGTATTTCTTAAAGGTTTCTACCTTTGGTAGATCAACAAGATATTTACTGTGTTTCATGGTCTTGAAAGACTTCCGCACTTCGCTATTCTTTGGTAGACTCTATTGATCATTCAGCCTTGGATTGACATTTTCTCCCATGAAGACTCTAGTCGGTCTACCCAAACTTTTGGCTACCACTTTGTCGCCTTACAAATTAAGTATGTGTACTATTTTATCCCATTATGTATCTGCCCAAACAACGTGGGATACGTAGCTTCCCTTGTAACACTTATAACCTGGTCCGGTCATCGGACCCAAGTTATGGAATGCTACAGTCGTAACCGTAACAGAACACATTAAATCAAATTGATTATCTAAAAAAACAAAGAATACTTCATAAATGCATAATTGTTAAAATAAAATGAATGTCAATGTATCGCAAAGAAAATAAAGAAAAAATAGAATATACAAATTTTACGTGGGAAGTCTTTTGGGAAAAAAACCATGGGCAGAGGAGAAGAAAATTTACTCACGGGCAGAGGAGAAGAAAATTTACTATGTCGAATTCGAATGATTACAAGGAGTATAGACTACGTTTATTTATAGAGTTAGAAAAACATTATTCTAATCAACATCTAACAAAAGTAAAGGAGTAAGGTTGAAACACCTTATTCAAATCAATATAAAACAGGGGAAGTAAATTTCGGCCTTCGGGCTTCGCCCTCGTATATCCCCTATCTTACCACTTGTATTTTATTTTAATAAGAATTTGGGTCACAACTCTAACAATAATTATTGCTCAAATTTAACAAAAAACATCCAAACATAGTCAATTCAATTTATGATTAACAAATACGCCATTTCTCAGATCATATATGGGCTTATGTATGCTTCAATACCGTCCAGAATTTAACAAGGATTAATTTGCAACATTTTCAAAATTTTAGTTCAATTATAAATAATAATAAAATTCTGAGCTCAATTTAATCATCATAAATCAATATTCAAAGCATATATGTGAAAACGGAACTTAAGTAGGTCCGTGAAACCTTAAAAATAGTTTGGAAACAAACAATTACTAATCTGAAACAAAATGTGAAAAATTTTGAAAACATGGGCCACCGGCCATGTGGCCAAACTGTGTACAGTTCAAAGTTAGGGGCACACGGCTATGTCTCCAAGCCGTGTGGAACACCTGCACCTATAAATCAATAAGGCACATGACCGTGTGGTAGACCGTGTCCCAAGTCGTGTGCAACCAAAATGACTTCAACAACAGGTCATTTCAAACACCATTTCTTACATGTCAAATCCAACCATTTTCACCTATTCAAAACAGATTCAAAAAAAATCAAAAACATACTAAAAAGCATACATAGCCAAATATATATCTAAACCCAATCAAAGCATCATTTTGACCGAGAAAACCCATATTAAACTAAATCAATTTGAAATTTGGGGTTATCATTATAAAATGGACTATCAAACTATAAAATTAATAAAAATATATATTGGAGTTGAAAGAAGGGTTTGAAATTTAGAAGAGTTAATTGTAGTGGTAAGAAAGATGAAATTTCAACATCCCAAAACTGTTAGATTAGAGGTTCTAAATTATCTTCTTTCAAAAAACTGAAATCCCACCAACCAATATGACCTATATATTTTCATTGTAAGAAAAACTCTATATTTAAATAGTTAACTGTTTTTTGACATTTAACTTTTGAACCCCCAAAAAATGATTGGTAAAATAACTATTGAACCCAAAAATTTACCTTCCAAAAGATTTTTTGTTTTCCCTTTTTTACCTCGAAAACTCACTTCATGATTTCTTTCATATCATAATAATTCATATCATTTCCTTTTCCTCTGTCTGAAAGGTACCAAAAAAAAGTCCTGGTTTGGTTTAATCATGTTCTTATAATTTATATCTCAGTTTCTTAAAAAAATATATCTTTGCCTTATTGTTCTTTAAAATTGTATTATTTTCTTCTTCATGTTCTTAACATTGAGCAATTCAAGTTTAATCTTGTTCCTAGTATCATTTTTCCTTTTAATTCTATTGGTTCTCAGTTCTGTGTCATATTTTTTTCTTCCCATGTTTGGTTTTAATTCTTATTTATTTGGTTGTGAATTTTGGGTGTAGATTGAAAGAGAAAGATGGGGGATAGGATGCTAGTAGGTAGATATTGGTGTTACATTTGTTCTCAGATGGTGAATCCAACAATGGAACCTGAGATCAAATGCCCATTTTGTGAATCTGGATTTGTTGAAGAAATCACCAGCGTAACACCTTACTCCAACAACAACAATGGCGGAAACGATTCAGCAGGCTCAACCAACAATCTTTTACTTTGGGGTCCAATCTTGCTTGGCTTGATTGGTGGTTTAGGTTCTTCACAGTTGCGTATCACAGGCAGGGCCCAAATCAATGATGGCAATGATGGCATGGATGACGAACTTGGTAGAGAGTTTGAATCCTTGGTTACTAGGGGAAGGAGGAGGACTTTGGGTCCAGGTATTCGGATACTTCAAGATATTCGAACCGAATCGGAGAATGCAGAGAACGAAGGTTCCGATCGAGGCGGTCGAATGATCTTATTCGATCCGTTTAATGACGAGGCATTGATTGTTCAAGGCTCATTTGGTTTCAACCATGGACAAAGCTCAAATCCAAGGGCAACCATTTCATTTAGTGATTACTTAATGGGACCTGGTTGGGATCTTTTGTTACAGTATTTAGCAGACAATGATCCGAACCGCCATGGGAACCCACCAGCAAAGAAAGAAGCAGTGAAAGCAATGCCAAATGTGACCATAGATGACAATCTACAATGTTGTGTGTGCTTGGAAAATATTGAGATTGGAAGTCAAGCAAAAGAGATGCCATGTAAACATAAATTCCATGGTGGATGCATTACTCCGTGGTTGGACCTTCATAGCTCTTGCCCCATTTGCCGCTTCCGGCTGCCTTCTGACGAAGAAAAGCTGGACGAGAATGGCACCGGCCAAAGTAGTGGAAGGGTGGGGAACAGAAGAAGGTATTGGATACCAATTCCATGGCCTTCTGAGGGTTTATTAACATTGTCAGGTTCATCTCAAAATGCTGCTTCTTCAAGTGCTTCATTGGAAGCCATGCCTGGAAGTTCAAGTGCAGCTCAAACAGAGGATAATTGATTAAACATGTTCTTTCACAATTCGGATGGTTTTGTTTTTAAATATTCTTTTTGAGGCCTAACCTGAAGTTTCTGCTGTTTAATATTTTGGTGGTTTTTGTTTTTTGCTGATGTTGTAATTTTTTTTTAAATATAGATTTTATGTATTGTATCCATAAAGTCTTGATTCAAAAAATTTGAAAGACGAAAGGATGAATTGATCAAATATTCATCTGTGAGAACTCGTTCTGAAAAACATAAACTACTCTCTTTGTTTGCGATTGAGAAAATTTTTTTTTTAAAAAAAACTATGACTTTCAACACTTAAATTCATCAATATAATGAGAAGCTGATTTTGATGGAAAAACTTGCATCCATGAATTCAACATCTAATTTGATCCTCAACAAGAACTTAGCATTTGCTCGATAAAAGTTCCACAAGAATTACAATACTAAGACAATAAAAATAAAAATTATAAACAAAAAAAAGAAAAGTAAAACAGTTACCGAATCAATGGGTTAATCTCGTATTTGATTATTGCATTTGCTGGTAAAGATCTGACATGGATGCCTTGCTCTTTGTCAATGGTGCCAACAAGTATCCGATGTAGACACTGATGAGTGCTACCAAACAAACAAATAACAGAGGGTATCCCACTTTAGCTCCTTTTATATTTGCCTTTTTCCTCAATAACGCCTGCATCATATATTAGTAATATCAAGCTTCTTGTCAATAAATTTAAAGGGTTTTCGCATAATAAATTAAAACATACATTGGTTTGCTGTGATCTAATGGAACTCCACAGAAAATTGGTTTATAGTTGCCGGTTAAGAATTCTTTCTGAGTTTCCACCTTACTGAATGCTAAGAGTGTTATCCGGACTCAAAAGGTGAATATATGTCCGGAAAGTATGCCAAAACATGGATATCAAACGCAGATATGTTAGGGAAAAAAAAGTACGGGTTATTATTCCACTCGATATAGACATCAAGTGATGAACTATATAGGTGCTGCAGTAGGCCCATAGATCAGTGGTCTAAAAGAGGATTTATTGCGGACGTAAAAGACAGAAAGATTGTCACATGTTATGAAACAAACACTGGTCTATTCTAAGAAAGAGAAGACACTCCAGGGTCCACAACTACACATGATGACCATTCATCATAACAGTCCAAAATCTAAAAGCCACACCAACCAAGTTTAAATGAGAATTTATTGTCCATTATTAAATAGTGACTGGGAAAATATAACAAGAATTAGAACAACAACGCACAGATAGAAAACCTACCAGCTCTTCTTCTAAGGGCTTTCGCTCTTGAGTGCTTAACCTCCTCTCCTCGGTCAGTTTTGAGATAGTAGCTTCAGCCTGGAAAGGAAATGACCACTGGTGTTTACTAAAACTTAATAGAATGGCAAGAGCTATGTTACTTGTACAAGGGTTATATCCGACACAGTGGTTTCAATTTTGTCATGTATTTTGGAGGGTTATATCTCCATATCAATTTTTAAATATGCATAGAAAACGTCTAACACAGGTACTTAAAGCAAAATGAAGAGTCTAAAGCAACATAAGACAAGATAATATATGCAAACTAATGATGGCAAAATATAACTCAAAACTTTTGTTTTAAACTGTCAATATCAAGTATCAAGCATGGAGCATCATTCTTTATCTTATAAATACTCTTACCTCGCCTAGCTTAGATTCAAGGTCGGTCAGTTTTGATTTCATTTCCTCCACATCTTTGGCAAACTTTAGCTCCTCCACAGACTTCAATATTTTCACCTCACCATCCTTCAATTCGTTGAACTCCTTTTCCTTCACAGGCTTAAATTCCTCAGTATCAAGAACATTCTCCCTTGGCTTTGCTTCCACATCTTTCGCTGGCTTTAACTCCTTGCTATTGAAAAAATTATTATTTGGTTTCAGCTCGGTGTATTTTGTTAATTTTAAGTCATCATTAATATCTTTTCTTGGCTTCAACCCTACATCCTTTGTTGGCTTTAAATCTTCCAAATTTATCATCTTTGGTTCCTCAACCTTGGCAACCTGTCCCAGAAAATAAACAATGATAAAGGTGCTAGGTATAAACTTCATCAAGGAATTCAAGTTTAACTATATACAAACAAAAATTCCATTCAAGTTCACATTCAGATTAAAAAGAATATATATTTTCCTGTAAAAGATAATGCAACCACACATACAAGTTCATTTGTGTGTATACACACGTGTAATGTATGTTAGAACTAAAGCAACTTAAAAGGGCAACAAAAGTAGACAACGCATATCTAACCGTCTGCAATGGTGCATGAATCCCAATTCTACTGAATTCTGGCTCTTTTGGTATTGAAGCAACATAATCTGTTCCCTGATTCACGGTCCCATTAATTGTTGACCATACTGGCGAATGAGGCGGGCTGATAAAAGCAACCTTAAGCTTGTGCTCTTCAATAGATCTTCCACTGTCCTTGACAAACTATCGAGCAAAACAATGGGCAAAAGTCACTTACTGTTCTCAAATAAAGCACTAGCAGAGCAGACAAATCACTTACTGTGGCAGATGTAATGTCCTCATCATTTGTTCCAACGGGGACAGCTGTGCTTTGAATTAAGAACTTATCTCTGCATATCAAATCAGGAGGGGCTTCGCGCTGAGCTTGCATGGTAACTAAATAAAAAGTACCCCAAAAAAGGATAAGAATATATAGTATGGCACAGGGAAGAAAAGGAAAGAACATTATACGAGACATTTCAGTATTATCTTTTATTTTTAAGTTCCATCACTAACTTTGATTCACTTGCCCAGTTAATGAGGCAGAACAATGGCAGATTGTTCTAAAGATCAAGATTGTCAAGTATTTGATTTTGTTTGCTCATTATATTTGCATTCTAAGGAAATTAATCATGAATTATCAGATAGAAAGAGAAACCAGCTACTAGACAACTACAACACATGCAGAGCATTTAAAGCACCTAAAAGACTGCAAATTTTAGTATTATCGGCTTATCCCATTCCTTACACTTCCCTAGATGTTCGATCCCTCAGCCAGGTGACCTTATATCTACTAACACCTTAGTTATGAGCCATTATAAGATTAAAGGAAACTTAAGCAGGGATGTAGGTGAGACATCTATGTTTACAAGTTATATGGGTTAGGCTCAAATTCGCCTCAAAATCACTATCAAGTCAAGCTTGAGCTATCAAGCAAGCTAGACTCAAATATGCCAATGCTTGACACAAGTAGCTCAAAAGCCTAATTGAACACAGGCACCAATAATCAAATTTGAAGTTGTGTACAAGAATCAAACTCTTACTTTACTATGTAAACGAGCACAATCAATCCTAATTGAGCGAGCTTGAGCAGTTTGCTTTTATCTCAATATTTGAGCTCAAGCATTAAAAGTAAACTTGACCAAGCTTGAGCCTCACTTCAAGCCTCGATTTTAAGTGGAACTGGAGCGTCTTACCTCTTGAGCTAAACTTGACTCGATTACTCTCCTACACTTAAATTTTGAAATTGTTCATTACAGAACAAAAATAAAAACATACAATATGGTACAAAAAGTCTTTACCTGTAAAATCACATCTTCCTTTGGGCATAATAATGCCAACATTAGGCCGCACGCAGTATTTCTTAGGAGATGTAGTTTTAACCTGCAAAATACCATTGCTCCAATTACAGTGGAATCCAGTAAATTTTATTAAAAAGAAAAAGGAATGCAAAAAGCGCTGGTTCAAGGTTCAAACCTTGAAAGCAACATGCTGGTCAGTCTTATTTGTGAGTCTAACGGAGCAGGAGCATTGCTTCCTCAGAATAACTATAAAAAATTAACTTTAAATGAATAAACAAATAAATAAACATCAAAGCTAAACTAAATACCATTTATTATTAGCGGACTTTCACAATAAGTGAAGAAAGAAAATCAAATATAATAGCTAAAAGCACCCTTGTTCTTTACTCTGTTGAGTATATTGTACTTTTTTTCTATAAAAATAATAAATAGAGGCAAAGAAACAGAAGTAAATAACTACAAAATGATTTTTTTTTTAAAAAGACTGACTATTCTTCTAATAATTAAAAAAAAACGATTGAAAGTGTCTTAATCTAACTATTATTAAATAAAAACGAAGTGGCAGTCAAGCAATTATGTACTCACAGACGAAGTCAAGTTCCTTTGGTTCAATCTCCAAAAGTTGCGTATTCATTTTCCTTCTTCAGTTGGAATCCTAATCTTAATCTGCATATAATAATTATCATACTAATTAGCAATAATGATTAGCTAATTTCTCTTTTGATTTATCAAAATATCCCTTTTTTTTTGGCCAAATCCGAATTAGTGTTCGATATTTTAAAAACACTGATAAAAATATGTGTGTGTGTGTTTAAAAGGAGAGAGTAAAGTCGAACGAATTCGAGCTTTGACGTACTTTGACTCAGATCAGACTCGAAGCAACTCTGTTTGAATTCCAAACTAAGAATAAGGTAGATTCCAGTTCGTTGCAACCGAGGCGACGAGTATTTGAAATCAAAGTAGAAAAACCAGAAGAGGTTTTAAAATTGTCAAAGCAAACAATGAGTCGGCTTCCAACACTCGGATCATAGTGAGTTCAAACTCACTCCAGGCGCGAAAAATTAGAGCTACGACGAACTCGGTACCGACTGGAGCTTAAACTCAAGGAAAAAGGCAACATCATATGGCCTTGTTTGAAGTGGATCCGGAGATCAAAACTGGCAGTCAAATCGACTTGGGGTCTCCAGTTCCAGTGTGCATGAAATTCAGCAGGAAAATGAGAAAGAGAAGAGAAGAGCGAAAGCTTACCGGGTTTAACGAAGAGAAGGTCAGGCCAGACTCAGAGAGTAAGAGAAAGAGAGAAGGATGAAGGATGAGATGGAAATGGGGGGAACAAAGAAAAAGGCTGAGAAGACGATCATAGAAAAGTAAAAGATCACCAAAAGAAAAAGACAAAGGAAAAGAGCGGAGCTTCGGTACTTTGTACGATAAACGTCTCCACACCACACCACACCACGGGTAGGCGAGTAGTACACAGTAGATTTGTCTTCGACCCAATTACTAGATCCGAGAGGTCCGGCCCGTATGACTTAAATTTTGGATAATATATTCTTAAAAAAATTTAAATTAAACAATAAAGTATTTTATTTTATTATTAACATTTAATTAGTATTTGAACAAATAAAAAATGTTTAAAATATGAGAGGTTTGAATAAAATTATGATGCCTCGAAAAATAAATGTAGATAAAATAAAATTAAACTCATTTAATATATGAATTAAATTTGAATTCAATATTCAAGTCTTAAATTAAGTTTGACCTATTTTGTAATTTGTAATTAATATTTTATTATTTTTTATATTATTTAATTTATATTAAATAAAATAAATGTATGATATTATTATAGAAAATATGTTAAGTTTTTCATATTTAAAATTTTTAGTAAACATTTATGATATTATTCCGTGCTTTTCCATGTAAAAGGGAAAGTCGGTCTTCCAAGCTACGACTTGCTTTTACGCTCAAATAAAAATTAGAATAATATCATAGATGATCTTTGAAATTTTATTAACTTCTCAATTTAGTCCATTCACTTTAAAATTATATTTAAGAGTTTACTAGTGTCACGGGACAAGGTACAAAGTTAATGACCATTGCACAAAATACAATTGAGAGCATTTACTTAAACACCTCTCGTCCATTGTTTTTCTATGGTTATTCTGTTCTTTTGATCATTCTTTTGGCTTGAATTGTTTCCGCTATGTAAATTGATGCCTTGAAGGAATTCCATGAGAATCCTCACTTTGTGGGAGCTAGACTGACACTAGTTTCATCTTAAAGTTTATACGTTCCCTTCAATTTAAAAATTATTATTTTTCAATTAAAAATATTAAACTATAGTTTTATTTAAATTTAAAACGCTTATAAGACTTTAATTTTTAAAGTATCGAAATACAAGTAGTTATATAAAATAAGAAAGTTTAGAACTTAGTTGGTAAGATGAATGTTATAATTTACTTTTAAACCTACAAAGCGGATGGATTATATTGAAATTTTATAAGGTTTGAAGGATGATTGATGATATGATGCCATCTTTTTTTATCAAAGCACTCAAAATTGATGAATGTTGGAGGCTCCAGGTTACGACTTTGAAGTTGGCTCAATCAAAGTAAAATCCCATGCTAAAAAGGGTGACAATATATTTAAAAATAAAAAATCATATGCTTATAAAATAAATAAAATATATTACACACTGAACGAGCATCTTTTTCTTTAATATTTTTTAGTAAAATATGTGATTTCTTAAAAGTTAAATTAAATAACATTTTCGTAATGGTTTCTTTTGCATGTTTCAATTAAATATAGTTTTAAATTAAACAATAAAGCAATCGAAACTTTTTTCATAAATGTTTATTCACATTTTCTTTTATGCGAATAAAACAGATTGTATATCATTATTGTCATCATTGGAATTTAATGTATTAAATTTTTGGTGGAATGCTATTTTAGGTTAAAAGTAGTATGAGAATTAGATTTTATATTTTTTTTAAAATAGATAAATTAATTTTTATATGTTAGTTTAAAGAGTAAATTAATTTTATTGTGCTGTTAAAAAATAACGCAGTTGACGAAATAATCAAATAAATATACATGATGTATCACGTGTACATCATATTGAAGTATAAAGACTTATTTTTAATAGTAGAAATGAAAGCGATTTTTAGCAAAATGATCAATTTACACTTTGGTCTAATGTACAAGAACTATTTTTCTCATTTTTTAAATAAATGAGATAAAATGTAATCTGACTCTTTATACAAGAACCTCTATTATATTTTTACCGTATTCCATCTTACTTATAGGTTGTAACTTGTAATTTGGAAAGCGATGTGCATATGATATAAAAAACTATAAATGATTTAATATAATTATAACATTAGGAAAATAATATATATCCGATAAAGGAGGGATTTGAGGGTGAAAAGTTTGATTAAAAAAAGGCAAAGTTCCTCAAAAGGTGAATTTGCAAATAGTGGAAAATGATTGAAAAAGGAAAAGATGCAACAAATGAGGTCAAACAATGATTAAAATAATAATGTAGATTTTGTTTAAGAATGTGGTGGTGCCATTACAATAAAGTGCCGTGTAATGCGATGCTTTCTTTTGAATATATATATATATATTGGTAATAGGACAGGCAGAACAATTAAACTTATTACAGGTTTAAGGAAACCTAAGACAGAAGCTAAACTTACAAGAGAAGGAAACCTAATATATATTTTATCAAATTATTATTCCACGTTTTAGATATATTTATAGGAAATCAATTGATTTAGGAAAAGTCTTTTAAATATTTTTTTTGGCATCGACTCGAAAGTATTGTTCTCATGTTGGGGTGTTGTTTTTCAACTTCCACGAAAAATCGTGTATGGTTCACAAATAAGGTGCTTTGGTTCAGGGATGAACCCAAGGGGAGCGCGGACCATCCCTTGGAATTTTCAAAATTGTAAATTTTATATATAAATTGTCATGTATTTTATATTTGGTGTACACATTGCATAACATTCGCCCCCTTGACCAAATAACAATAATAAAATATTAATGTATGATGAGCCTTAAAAGACTAAACTTAGAAGCCTAATATGGATTTTAAAGCCGAATTCCAGAATTAATTGAAACCATACCCATATATATTAAGTTAGCGATTTTCTTGTATTTTGATTTGTATGCCTTGCTAATGAATTATCTTCCTATGGTAAAGTGCCAACACTGCCTAGAGAAAAAGAAATGAGTTTCATGCTGAAACTGAGACAAGTGGAGGATGATTTGTATGTCTTACTAAGGAATTATGTTCCTCTGGTAAGGTGTTGATTCTGTCAAGGATGATTTTCTTTCAACTTACTTGGTGACATACATCGAAAAAGAGATAGCCAGAGAATTTTCAAAAAATTCTATCATTGATAAGTTCGATCTTATGAAAAACTGAATGGTGCAATTTAGAATGCTTAGTATTGAGAAATAGGACTAAGGCCAATTTAAAATGCTTTGTATTTAGAATGCCTCAGTTGGTGGAGATCGGTATCTACAAGACTCAGAATAAGTGTTAGTATTGGGCGTGTGAATGATTATGGAAGTACCTGAGTGTGCTATAGCTCGAACCACCAACCTTGGCCTTATATAGGATTTTATAAGCAAACCTGATACCACTTGATGCTAAACATTTTAATAAAGGGAAATTATTTGGTATACTGGTAGTGGAGTTTTTAGACTCTATAAGCAGAGCCAAAGGGTTGACAAATGTCCTATAGGGGTATAGTAAACTATTAAAAAATAAATATTAAAAAAAAAGACTCATGTAAATTTTTTAAGGTTATTTGTGGAATAAAAAAGAAGCATATTATCAGTGTACCAAATACTCACCATTTAATAAATATTAGATTTTATCACACTCACGATGTGGGTGAAAGAAAATAATTTTAAATATTTTATGTTAAAAATATTTTTTAAAGTTTATTTAACAATGAATATAGGTAGAATAATAATGAACTTGTATTTTAATATTATTAAACATGTGTTCAATCCTCGAATTAAAAATTTTTAATTCTTTTATTTAAAAATAATATAAAAATATGAAAAGATAAAATATCACATAATAATATTAATTATAATTTAAAAGAAAAAATATTTCTATTTTCATAACTTAGCAAAGTGTTATGTTATTTGACCTTGATAGAGTGCTTAAATACTAATAAATTTTTTCATTAACTCTTCGCATTCATAATAATTAACCCAGTCACGTGTGCTTTCCACAATATACCACAATCTAAATCATGTGCCATATTAATCTTTAAGGGTAAATTTAGATGGACGGTGAAGTGCAGTGTATTTAGCTTACTTATTGTCTTACGTTATAATATTATTACAGTATCTAATTTTACCGTCACTGTTGTTTTTACACAAATCGCAAATACACACACCGCCCATCCAAACTTACTGTCCATATTCAAGCATTTATTTTTATGACGACCGATTCTTTTTTCCTAAACATAAATTAACATGCATGCTAGGATATTGTTACAAAATGAGCATAGAAGAGGATTTTCAGTAAATATCCCAACTGAATATCTTCTAACAATTAAAAGCATACCATTTCAGAAGCAACAACCATATTCAAAGCATTATTTATATGTATGGATTTCAGTTAAATGGTTTGATCTTCTTCAATTTCTTAAAAATTATCTGGTGGTTGAGCTTCCATTTCTTTAAAATTCTTTCTAAATATAGAGTTTATTCCAAAAAATTCATACAAATTTTCCTTTTCTTCTACTTCGACAGGCCATCTTATATAATAGCATATATGTTAAAAACGAATAAAAAATTAATACATATAAATTTAATATAATTTTCTTCCTAATAAAGAGAATTGGGAGAATGAACTTGCAAACCAATTGCAAATAAATAAATAAATAAACTTAGAGCTGAATTTTTTTTATGCGAAAGTCTTCCAATTTCACATTGAAATCAACTTCATAAATTTTGGATAACTTATAAAAAGAAAAGGAACAGTATAAGAATTATAAAAACAAAATACAATGCATCCTATTTTCACAAATTTTCTAATTATTTTCAATTGAAAAACCCTAATTATCTACTTTTTCTTAACAAAAAAGGGACCAACCTATTTAATATAGAGGTGGATTATTATTATTTTTTGTAATAGAAGATCAATGTATTTCTTAGAAAAATGGGCCGATCCTATAATAAATGGATTGCCCCTTTTTATTATAAACAAGATAAATGTACTTTTTTAGTAAAAAAAAAAATTGATTCCTAAAATGAAAGGATTGATCCCTTTGGCGTAAGAGGATTGTTAGTGTATTTTACAACATAATGTTACCGAAAACGGATCAATGGCTTTAATATAGGTAGCAATCCCTTTGCATAACACAACCATCATCAGAATCATTTTATTGAAAAATAAAAGCAATCCATATATAAAAAGTAAACTCTCCATCGTCAAACAAATAATGATCATTATTGACATTATCAACAAAATCATTACCTATAGAAAGTGCATGTTTCTCTTCTGCTATTTCAGAAGTGATTGTTTCTCCAATGATGTCAAAGCCTTTGTAATGTTCTGATTATAATTGGGTATTCCCTAAATTCTCACAAGCTTCTTATTAGTAAATTTCTCTTTCCTCATCAGTTTCATCTATGCCACCAATGGTACTTTGAATACTGTACGTAAAGGTGCCTTTATCATAATTATTTTGTTATTGCGTATTTGATTAAGAGCTCATAATGATAGCTTGTATTGTAGTAATTACAAGTTAGAAAATTAAATTATGTAACATTTTAAATTTGTTGCTACTGAAATTATGTATTTTATTACAAATCTATAATGGCAAAACTGTGTTGTTGAAATTAGTAAGTAGAAAACTAAATGACGTAATAATATTTTAAGATTGTTGTTAATATTTTAATATTTAACAATTTGCACTCATAAATCATGTTGTTGTGATTAGTAAGCAAAAATATAAATTAAATAATGGCATTTTAAAGTTGTTACTAATATTTTAACGTTTAACACAAACTTATGCCATTACAAATTTTATTAACATTTTGCAATGAAAAATTGTGTTGTTATGATTAGTAAGCAAAAAATTTAAATTACGTAACAATGTTTTAAGGTTGTTAATATTTTGACATTTAACAACATCTTGTTCTGTCGTTAACAATTCGCAATTGCCAAATCGAGTTGTGATTAATAAAAATAAAATTTAATTACATAATAACATTTTAAAGTCGTTGCTAATATTATACTATTAACTGTGGAATGTGTCTTGTAACAGCTCGTTCGACGAAATCTCTGAATGTGGTTATTGTTTGGCGTATAGTTGGTAAAATAAGGATAGATATGAGTAAGTAAAATGTTTGTCTAGCTAAGCATTGAATTATTTGTATTGCGCCATTTGGTGAACTCTTAGTTTTGGCGAGTTCTGTGGTTTGGCGGATTCTTCTGTTAAGTATTTGCCCAACCCAGGTGCTTTTGGCGAACTCATTAAGTTCACAACTTTTTAGGTTTGTTTATTATTTAAGTATGGTAATTTGGTTAGTTAAGTTGAGACTTAGTTAGAACGGAACTAGAGACTACTATAGATAATAAAGCTTAAATTATGTTAAGTGCACTTAATCACGGGAATCAAGAGAGTTAGTAAAATTATCTAATTTTCCACTAACCCTTGTCTTTGAGCTTGAGTATATAAAAATAGCGGTGGTCTTTCAAAATACTTTTACGTTTTATTCTTCTTCCTTGATTAATTTCCTCTGAAAACTCTATAAAAACCTAAGTCTAGAAAACCTCTTCGAAGTAAGGTTCGCAGTATTCATCTAACTTCTACATTCATACCAGCTCACTGGTAATTACTGATGCACCCTAGGTTACCCTCTAAGTCATTTATGTGTTCTGCATGTATAGATGTTAGAATAGTGTGTGAGGAAGGAAACTTCGTGATTCTAGATTAAGCATTATTGATTCTTGCATGCATGATCAGATTTGATCGATTGATGATTTGATACGTTTAACTATCTTTATTTTAGCTCAAGAAGTTAATGAAAGTCCAAGTGATAAAGGCAAATGACCTGCTTTATAGACTTATGCTAAAGTTTCTGGTGAGTTCCCTCTTACTTTCATGTGTTTTAATTTTCTTTATTTTATAATTCATGTAAGGTAAGTAATCCTCCTTTATAATGAATGAAAGATGTTGTGTGAATAATGGTTATCCAAGGTCTTCAATCTGAGTGGAGTCAATTTGTGATATAAAGTAAGCATCATTTTTTATGCTTAAGTCACTACCATCTGCTTTTGATATGTATGATATGATATGAGGTGATGAAGATGATGAGATATTGTGTAGCCTCCGGTAGGACGGCTATATTACAAACCGGATTGAAAGGTTACAATAAAACATATTGTTCTAATGAAAATGATATGAGGAGTTAAGAGGGAGGATGTATGTGAATAAGACTAAATGATATTAATTTCTGTGTTAAGGAGATGGTTTTTAGTTTTATTTTTTTAGTGAGTTAAATTATTTATATAATCCTTTTAATATATAAATTTTGTTTTTTCAATTAAATTGCTTTAAATATTAGAGCAAGATTATGTAAGAAAAAAGAGAGAGAGAGACATAGCAAGAAAGACGAGGAAAATGGCTACGTAGGATCGAAAAACACGAATGCCTGTCAGTATCACAAAACGTGCAGGTATTGAAATACTCTCCCTCCCTAACCCTTAACTACCACTCTTCCCCACACTTTCTTCGTGTTCTCCCTCGTATTTCACTTCCTCCCTTCTCTCTGTTTCCCCTACACCGCCTCCAATGGCTTCCATTGCTGCTTCTTCCGTCTCCATGCAACCTCGCCACTCCTTGGTATTCCTTTTTCATCTTCTTCTTCTTGTTTCCGTAACTTGGATTCTGTGATAAAACACATGCAGATGTAATATTCATGTTCATGGATTTGTTGGATGTGAATTTGAAACTGTTTAGATATTCATGAGTTTGAAATTATTGTTTCTATGCTTTTCTTTTTAGTATGTAATCATAATGAATCTTAACTAATTTATGCGTAATGTATTATTTTTATTCTCACAATTTATATGATAAATGAAATCTGAATCCATTCTCTCAAATTCATGTTTCTGAGTATAGTACTAGTCTTTTTTTTTCTCTATCTGTTTGTCAGTTTTGCGTAGATTTTACCTTTTAGTCTAATGCTTGTTTTGATTTGTGTAATCTGAGATTTCTATTTGAAGTAAATTTCCATATTTTTCTTTCTTTAAATATCATCTTAACCAGTGCCGGTAGCCACTGGTTACGATTCCTTATAATAAAATGCAAATATAAAGTGTCTGTATTGCTTGGTGTAAGGTGCAGTTGAGATATCCTTGAAGATAGTTTATTCTTCTAGTACAATTATTATTATAGGAATTATTATGGACTGACTGCTGTTTAACAACTTCTTTTAACAGGCTACAACCAGGGCTTCTGGGCTGAAATTGGCTTCATTTGTGAACCAGGAAAGAAACAACCTATCTTTTAGGTTGCGTCCTGTGCCTGCTCGCTTGCGGATATCCTGTGCTGTACGTTTCTCAATCAATTGAATGATATTACTTTCTGTACTCATTTGTGAGGGGGCAAATGCTACTGACTACACAATGGGGTTCACATTTTTTTGTATTTTTATATTCATTATTCATAAATGTCTCTGCATCTTTTGTAGGTTTATTTGTAAACATGATAGTAATGATCTGTTCATTTTTGCAGAAATGATTGTTATACTTTTGGTGAATAACATGATCTTAATGCCTGGGTTAATTGTCATTGGTCAGGCCAAACCAGAGACGGTAGATAAGGTGTGCGAAATAGCAAGGAAACAACTAGCTTTGTCAAGTGACGAACCTGTCACTGGGGCATCCAAATTTTCTGATCTTGGAGCTGATTCTCTTGATACGGTACTCCCTCAACCCCTCAATGATCATTGATTCGGTTTCTGAATGCCTAGCTTTTTCCCTTTTCTTCTTATTTGGGTATGTAGGGTGCAGAATCATGGATCTCATGCATTTGTTTGAGTTGAATGAAATTTTGCCTATCTGTATGTTCATGCTCATCTATATATGTATCCTTGAAGTCATCCATTTTTCTCTAATCAATCTTAATTCTTTGTCAACATGAATAACTCTATGTCTCATATAATTAAAGCGAAAGTGATGAAGTTGGTTCAGCATGCAGCAAACTCGACAGCATGCAGGCCATGAAGACCAAGTCGTGCAGGAGCTGCTGGAACGAGCTGAACTATTCCTATTTTGTTCATCTAGTAATCTTAAGTTAATGTAATGTACTTTAGTTCATTTAGAACTATGTTAGGTTTATGATTGATGTAATTTTGATGACAATTGAGCTGTTAAGTCAGCTTTGTTTAAGTGTGTAAGCTTAGTTTTTCAAGTTTCAATGTATTAGTGGTAGTAGGTGATGATTAGGTATCATTATGCAGATTTTGACAAGCAAATTGCTTGGTTTATGTATTGGCATTATGCCATTGTTCAATATATGAATGAAATCAGCTTTGTTCATCAATATTCTCTCAAATTTCCTCAGCTTATTTTCTTCTTTCTTCAACTCGAAATTGTTTGTTTGCTCAGCAAGATTCGAGGCTTGCTCGACAAGAAACTTGCTGAGTCTGTTTGATTCTGCTGTTGCACCAACAATTGGTATCTAGAGCTTATTTCTTAAGGGACCTGTTATACAAATCCATGGCTTCATCAAGTTTTTCACCAGCTGCACCTCAAGTCTTCAATGGAGAAGGCTATCACATATGGGTGGTCAAAATGAAGACCTACCTGCAGGCTTTCAATCTGTGGGAGGTGGTCAACTCTGATGTTGAACCAGAGCCACTTAGAGCTAATCCAACAGTGGCTCAGATCAGGCAGCATGCTGATGAAAGGACCAAGAGGCACAAGGCTATGTCTTGCATCCAAAACTCAGTGTCTGATGTGATTTTCACAAGGATTATGGCCTGTGAATCACCAAAACAGGCCTGGGACAAGTTGCAGGAAGAGCTTCAAGGGACTGAGAGGACAAGGCAACAACAGTTGTTAAACTTGAGGAGAGATTTCGAGAATTTGAAGATGAAGGAAGAAGAAACTGTCAAGCAATATTCTGACAGGATTATGGCTGTAGTTAACAGCATCAGGCTCCTTGGAGAGCAGTTCAATGAAGCTAGGATAGTGGAGAAGGTTATAGCAACTCTGCCTGAGAGGTATGAGGCAAAAATCTCATCTCTCGAGGACTCAAGCGACCTGTCCACCATCTCCCTGACAGAGTTGATCAATGCTCTATATGCTCAAGAGCAGAGGAGAGCAAGCAGACTGGAGGAGCACCAAGAAGGTGCCTTTCAGGCAAGAACAAATACTGCCTACAAAGGCAAGAAGGCCTGGAGAGACAAGCCAAAGGATGATGCTGCAAGGAGAGAAGGTCAGACTTGCAAGCACTGCAGAAAGGCTGGTCATTCAGAAGAAAAATGCTGGTTTAATCCAGATGCTGTGTGTCAGCATTGTAAGAAAAAGGGTCATGTTGAGAGAGTTTGTAAGAGCAAGGCCAAAACAAGGCGCAATCAGGCTCAACAGATGAAAGCTGAGGCTCGAGTAGCTAAGGAGGACAGTGACCAAGAGGAGCAAGTCTTTACTGTGTCATGCTCAGCTGCTCAGGAAAAGTCCTCATCTGGTTGGCTCCTAGACAGTGGATGCACCACCCACATGACACCTGATGCTGCAATCTTTAAGTCTTTAGACAGAAGCTGCAGAACTAAAGTCAAGATAGGAAATGGTCATTTTATTCAAGCTGAAGGCAAGGGTGATGTTCTGATATGCACCCTTACAGGTACCAAAGTGATTTCAAATGTGCTGTTGGTGCCTGAAATTGACAGAAACCTGCTCAGCATAGCTCAGTTGCTGGAAAAAGGTTACTCAGTTGTGTTTAAAGACCACCAATGCCAAATCAGTGATCCAAGTGGATCCAAACTGATGGCAGTCCCTATGGCTGATAAGAGCTTTGTGGTTGACTGGACAAAAAAGTCAGACATTGCCTACACAGCCACTTCAGATGAATCCAAGCTGTGGCATCAAAGACTAGGACATGCCAACTTCAGATCGATGGCCCGAATGATCAGAGAAGACCTGGCTGAAAACTTCATCAACTCAGTAGACCATGATGATGTATGTGAAGTATGTCAGCTAGGAAAGCAGGCCAGACTCCCATTTCCCTCGAATCAAGCCTGGAGAGCCTCTGAAAAACTCCAACTGGTGCATACTGATGTGTGTGGACCTATGAAGACTGAGTCATTGAGTGGAAACAGGTATTTCATACTGTTCATTGATGATTTCTCGAGATATTGTTGGATTTACTTCTTAAAACAGAAATCAGAGGTGGCCACTGTGTTTTGGAAGTTCAAAACTGCTGCTGAAACTGAAACAGGCTGCAAGGTGAAGACCATAAGGTCTGATAATGGGACTGAGTACACCTCAGCTCAGTTCCAAGCCTTCTGTGATAAGGCAGGCATCAAACATCAACTTACCAACACATATACACCTCAGCAGAATGGGGTAAGTGAAAGGAAGAATAGGAGTTTGATGGATATGGCCAGGTGCTTGATGATTCAGAAGAATCTGCCTAAAGCACTATGGGCAGAAGCAGTTAACACTGCAACATACATTCAAAATAGACTTCCAACCAGGGCTTTGGATCAAAAGACCCCATTCGAGGCCTGGTTTAGCTTCAAGCCATCATTGGCTCATCTGAAGGTCTTTGGATGCATCTGTTATGCACATGTACCTGCTGTTAAAAGGGACAAATTGTCTGAAAGGGCTCGACCTGGTGTTTTGGTGGGCTATAGCACTGTTAAGAAGGGCTATAGGATTTTAGATCCTTCAACAAACAAAGTGTCAGTAAGCAGGGATGTGGTATTTGATGAGAGGTCATGTTGGAACTGGGAAAGACATGAACCTGAAGAAGTTTTTGAAGAACTTGCAGCAGACCAAGCTGAGCCAGACCAAGATGTCCCTGAAATGGATATTGATGATGAACCAGTCAGAGGAACAAGGCTATTGGCTGAAATTTATGAAAGGGCTCATGTAGCCATAGCTGAACTAAGCAACTTTGAAGAGGCTGAGGCTCAGCAAGGGTGGAAGCAGGCAATGGCTGAGGAGATCAGCATGATTGAGAAGAACCACACCTGGAAATTGGTTGAAAGGCCAGTCAAAAGGAAAGTGATTGGGGTGAAATGGGTGTACAAAGCCAAGCAGAATGCTGATGGTACCTTGAACAAGCTGAAAGCAAGGCTAGTTGTCAAGGGGTTCAGTCAGAGGTATGGCTTGGACTACCTGGAGACCTTTGCACCAGTGGCCAGGCTCGACACCATCAGACTGCTGATTGCCTTAGCAGCACAGCTTGAATGGAAGATCCATCAACTTGATGTGAAATCAGTTTTTCTGAATGGTTTCTTAGATGAAGACATCTATGTTGAACAACCACAAGGGTTTGAAATAGCTGGCAGAGAGCATATGGTCTACAAACTGAAGAAGGCCCTATATGGATTAAAGCAGGCTCCAAGGGCCTGGTATAGCAGAATTGATGGCTACTTGACTGATCTAGGATTCGATCGAAGCAAGAGTGAGCCAACACTGTATGTCAAGAAACAAGGGACACAAATACAACTCATTGTGTCCCTGTATGTTGATGATCTTCTGGTGACAGGAGGAGATCGAGTAGTGCTGGCTGATTTTAAGACCAAGATGCAGGAAGTGTTTGAAATGTCTGATCTTGGGGAGATGTCATACTTTCTTGGAATGGAGGTGTCTCAAGTACAGAATGAGATATTTCTAAGCCAGAGAAGCTTTGCCACAAAGATTCTGACCAAGTTCTCCATGCAAAATAGCAAGGCAACTAAAACACCTGTTGCTGTTGGAGAAAAACTATCGAGCCAAGGTGGTTTTAAGATTTGTGAAACAACCTACAGGAGTCTAGTTGGTTGCTTGCTATACTTGACTGCCACTAGACCAGACATTATGTATGCTGTAGGATTGCTCTCAAGGTTCTTGCATTACTGCAATGAGAAGCATTTCCAAGCTGCAAAGAGAGTGCTGAGATATGTCAAAGGCACTTTAAACTATGGTTTGAAGTACAGCAAAGAAGGAAATCTGAAGCTGGTTGGCTACACTGATAGTGACTGGGCTGGCTCGATAGATGACATGAAAAGCACCTCAGGGTATGCTTTTAACCTTGGTTCAGCCATGTTTTGTTGGAGCTCAAAGAAGCAAAGTCTAGTAGCTCAATCTACTGCTGAAGCAGAGTATGTGGCAACAGCAAGTACTGTCAACCAAGCCATATGGCTAAGAAAAATATTGGCTGACTTGAATGTGCATCAAGAGGAAGCTACTGAGATCTTCTGTGACAACCAATCTGCAGTAGCAATTGCTAAAAATCCAGTGTTCCATGGAAGAACAAAACATTTCAGCATCAAGTTGCATGTTGTTCGAGAAATGGAGCAAGCTCAGGAAGTAAAGCTGATCCACTGTAATTCAGAAGATCAACTTGCTGACATTTTAACCAAAGCTCTTAGTGTCACAAGGTTTGAATATCTAAGAAAGAAGCTAGGTGTTTGCTCCATGCAAACCAAGGAGGAGTGATGAAGTTGGTTCAGCATGCAGCAAACTCGACAGCATGCAGGCCATGAAGACCAAGTCGTGCAGGAGCTGCTGGAACGAGCTGAACTATTCCTATTTTGTTCATCTAGTAATCTTAAGTTAATGTAATGTACTTTAGTTCATTTAGAACTATGTTAGGTTTATGATTGATGTAATTTTGATGACAATTGAGCTGTTAAGTCAGCTTTGTTTAAGTGTGTAAGCTTAGTTTTTCAAGTTTCAATGTATTAGTGGTAGTAGGTGATGATTAGGTATCATTATGCAGATTTTGACAAGCAAATTGCTTGGTTTATGTATTGGCATTATGCCATTGTTCAATATATGAATGAAATCAGCTTTGTTCATCAATATTCTCTCAAATTTCCTCAGCTTATTTTCTTCTTTCTTCAACTCGAAATTGTTTGTTTGCTCAGCAAGATTCGAGGCTTGCTCGACAAGAAACTTGCTGAGTCTGTTTGATTCTGCTGTTGCACCAACAGAAAGCCGCATGTCCACGCTATAATGTGTTTTACTTGAGGCTATTGCTTGTGGCTTGTGTCATACCATTTCAGGTTGAGATTGTGCTGGGAATCGAGGAAGAATTTGGAGTCACAATAAAAGAGGACAATGCCCAAGACATCACAACTGTTCAGGATGCCGCCGATCTTATTGAGAAGCTCTGCCGTGCTAAAGGTGCCTAGAAACAAGGACCTAAGTTGCAGGTTCATTCACCATGCCCCCCCATATTTGATCTCTGAGAGCATTTAAAAATCTTGTTTTGAACTCCCTATGTTGTTGGAATTTTAAGTTAAATTTGTCGATTTAACTTTTTGTGTGGTAAATCAAGGAAATACTATTCCTGTTGCCGTTCTATTGTTATTAATGTGACCTAATTTTATTAGATATATGCCCAAACCAAATCCTTTATCATCTACCTTACAGGATTAAGGCTAGTATAGCATTACTGTTGGTGTGCCAATCTCAATGCTAAAGAGACCTTAAGGGCCTGTTGAAATCAAAACTCAAAATCTATATCATGTTCATGTTCATGTGGGCATCTATGCCTTTTTCTTTGCTAGTAAGTGAGCATAAGCTATCATACTTACTTGGATGGGTTTTGAAAATGCACTCGTATTTTGTTATGCATAAATAATTTGATTATATATATATATATTGTGATTAAGATAAAGGTGGGTTTTTTTGGGATCTTCCTGTCTTATATTAATAGTCACAAAAGGCATTTATGGCCCCTTTTTCCACCATGGAGCTCTTCATATTTTCTCCACCTCATGTTGTTCATTAACGGCTCTTCGCCCTATAAAAGTGAACTGTTCTAAATTCTCATCACATTCTCTTCATTATCTTTTCCCTCATTGATTTCTTATATCAAAATGTTTGATGTTGGTAATTTCAATTATCTCTAATCTTGAAAAGATGCGGTTGAGTTCATAGACATAAAATAGACGTACTTAAGGAGCTTGAAGATTTCAAGTGATATGATTACAAGAGCCAAAAAGTAAAGTAATAAAGACTAAAAGTACAAGGATTTAGGCAAACTTCCATGAATGGATCAATTGTCAAAGCTTATTATGCCATGCATGGGAATGGAAACAGAGTGTGGGATGGAAGAAAGCTAATAAGAAGGGAGACAAGCTGAATTGTAAATGAGCAATTGGATTGCTTGCAGTTCCCTACTTTTGCATCTGATGCATTGAAAAGCATTACAGGAGACCACTGTTGGTCAAGCCGCCGACTTCAAACCTTGTATGCCATTCCTGACTTCAATTCCTCATCAATTTAAAATCTCCATACCTCAATTAAAACATTGTGAGATTCGCAATTTAGAATCCTAGTCAAAGTTTGAAAATGTTGGATGCAATCAACTTTATATATAAATCAATCCTATCACATATTTAGTATGTGAGTGAAAGAAATAAAAATAATAATGAAGTTTTTTGAAAAAATAATATATATTTCATTGGATACGTACATATATCTTGCTCGGATAGTTCTTATTACGTGCTCATTAGTTTGTGTCAAACGATATTCTTAATTATATTTGGGATAATTTTTTTAATGATTTCAAATTAAACGAACAGACATAAAAATAGATATACAAGGTTAGTTTGCCGGCTCCAGTTCTTGACTCTCAATTCATCCACTGGGTTATTTTTCAATGATATGTTGTGGTGTTGGGTAAAGAATATAGTGCTGGCAACAGCTTTCAACTCTGTCACCTGTGTGGTGGGTTGGAATGGAGCCACTTCAAAATGTTGCTTTGTTTACTAACACCGGTTTTATGGCCATCTCCCCCATCATAACAATGTGCCTTGAGAAAAGCAGCTTTGTTTCGTTTTGCAAAGGAAGAAAGAAATAGAAAGAAGAAAGATGTGTGTGAATTTTTTTATAATCAGGATTAACGGTTAAATTTTTAAAATAAAATCAAATTGACATAAGTTTGAATTTGTTGTTAAACCAATTTGAAAAGTTATTATATTATCTTCGACGATCAAAAAAACGATAAATCTAACTGTAAAAGTATCATTGAGGTACCTATGGCATGTCATATATTACTGTCCGATTATTTTGTTAGTCGCACCAGTTTTAACAGTATAAATGAACAAACTTTTTAACAAAAATGTCCAATTTACATTTTGATCTAATGTAGAAGGATTATCTTGCTCATTTTTTTAGTATAGATGATAAAATATAATCTAACTCTTAATATATGGACATCTATAGTACTTTTATTCAAATTTAGTTAAATAATAATTTTGTAATTTTTTATATGTAAATAACTAAAAAATATTATTAATAATTGCACAACTATCACTATAATTTGCTATTATTTAAAAAGTTTAACCTTTTCATAAATTTTCAGCTAAATTGGCATCAATTTAACTCCTAAAAACCAAATTTTTATAAATAAAAAAAAACTCATAAAACCATCTCATATAACAACTTAAATAATAATATAAATATAAAAAGGGTAAACTACATCAACTGGCCCTAAACTTTGTCTAGAATTACATTTTCGTCACTCAACTTTCAAAAGTTACATAATAGTCATTAACATTATCAAATTGTTACATTTTTGTCTGGGTTAATAGCTACTCTGGTTCCTGCTATAGTTAAAAAGGTTATTTTGATATTTTTAAAATTTTCTTAACAATAATTGTAAAATAATTAAAAAAATCTTAGACTAAAAAATATTTAAAATATATAAAAATAATTTTAAAAGCTCATAATTTTTTAAAATATAAAATATTTAAATATGTATAAATCTAAAAATTCTTAAAATTAAAACTAAATTTTTTAAACTTACTTTTCTTGCAATTTTTTATTATATAAAAAAAACTAAAAAATTTAAATTAAATTCCATTTATTTTCCATCATTGATGAACACCTTCAATCACATCAACAACTTCATGTTGCTTTACCTAGCCTTTGTAAAATACATCTCAATGCAAGAGTCAAATTCCACTATTAAATCGATTATTACTGCTCAAGTTTTCAAGATACAAAATCGAAGCTTGCAACATTGCTTTCATTCTTGAGAATCATAAAAACTTTTACCATCAACGACCTTTTTACAAGATTTTCCTGATAATTATGAAAAAACAAAAATAATGGAATAAAAGTTAAAAAAGAAGAGCAAAAGGTTTTATTATATTGTTTAAGTTCTTTGATAAGTTTTAACTTTTTGAAATTTGAGATTTTTTTCTTTTAGTTTATAATATGAAGTATCCTACTTCTTTCTCAACCCACCATTATTTAATTACTGGATTGATTGGATTTTTGAGTAATTTTTAGTTTTTTAAATTATAATACAAAATGTTTTCTTCTTCTCCAAAACTCACCATTTTTCCCTCAAATTTCAAGTCAATAGTTTACTTTTAGCTATAAATAATATATATTATTTTTAATAATTTGGGAAGAGCGAAACCAACACCGATTTGCATGAAAAGAAAAAGAAAAGGGCAAAGAAAAATAAAAATGAAAAAAGTGTAAAACAACAAAGCAAATGAAAAACGAGTAGTATCAAAGTGAATGGGTATTTATTTATTTGTTTTGTAAAAGTTCAAAAACTGATTTGTTATAAGATTGGATGTGAAAAAATTAGTTAACATTTTTTTTTTTTGCTTGTGTCAATTTATTTTTATATGAATTATTTATTTTTAAGATTTTTTAATTTTTTTACAATTATTGTTAAGAAAATTTTAAAACTATCAAAATAATTTTAATTTAGATTAGCTATTAACCATTTGAATTAAGGTGTAAGTTACTTTTTTAACGGAAGTTAACAGTTAAGTGACAAATATGTAATAATTTAATAACATTAATGATTATTATGTAATTTTCAAAAGTTGAGTGCTGAAAATATAATTTTAAACAAAGTTTATAATAGTTTAAATCATATAGCACAATTACCGTTGTACCCTAAGGGGGTTGGTGAAGTGGTGAAGGTTGTACGTTACTAGAAGCTTCTCTCAGTTTTCAGTGATTCCACGATTTCCACCCCTTATTCTATAAGTTTGATTTAACTGCTAGACACACCACGCTCATTTCTCACTTCTGTTTTCCTTGTTCTCTTCTACATTCAGCAAAGGGGGGCTCTGAGGTTAGATCCTTTTCCTTTCTTTGGCTTTTTATGTCCATTCAATTTCTAGGGTTTTAAAGGCTTGAATCTCTCTTTCATTTACCTTTTCTTTTTCGGTACATACCAAACAAAGAGGTATTTTGACTTTTGATCTACATTTCTTCCAATACTAGCTTTTATTCAAGGTCTACTCTCGATTTCTTGTTTTTCTTGCCTAGATTTTGCTTGCTTGTTCGATTTTTTTTCCCAATTTTTCCTGCTTAAGTTAAGCTTGATCTTGATGACTATCAATTCATTTTCTCTTATGTTGATTGACGAAAGCTAAAAGGAAAAAAAAGGTAAATTATTTAATATACATGTATGTATGTCTTGAACTAGATTCTGTGCTGAAGAAAGAAGCTGGATTTTCTTTTTCTAATTTTGAAAATTATAGATTATCTTTTCACTTTCTAAGAAAAATGTTAATCTTACTTGAGACGAGTATTCTTCTTCTTTGCTGTTATGTGATTCAAGAATTGTGCTTAAAACATAGTGTTTTTAGTGGGAGAAATTAACGTATTTGGTGAAAATTTATAGATCACATACCAAAATGGTGAAAGCCGTTGCCGTCCTTAGCAGCAATGAAGGTGTTAGCGGAACTGTTTTCTTCTCCCAAGAAGGAGATGGTAAATCACAACTCCGATAGGATCTCTCTGTTTTCTTTGTTTCTATGTTTCATGTTGAAGTTATTTAATCTGTTCTTTCCTTTTTTTAGGTCCAACTACCGTGACTGGGAACCTTTCTGGTCTTAAGGCCGGACTCCATGGCTTCCATGTTCATGCCCTTGGGGACATAACTAACGGGTGCATGTCAACTGGTAAACGTCTAGAAGTTGGTTTTGTTGGTTTCTCTTGGCTTCTGTGTATTTGTTTTTTGGATTTTGACCTTGAGGTTAATCTGTTTGCAGGACCCCATTTTAATCCTGCTGGCAAAGAGCATGGTGCTCCCGAAGATGAGAACCGCCATGCTGGTGATCTAGGAAATGTCACTGTTGGTGATGATGGTATGAATATTTGCTTTCCATCAACGACCATAAGATTTCAGCAGTTTTAGCAGTTTAACATTCGATTTCCTTGTTCCGTTTCACGTTTTTTCAGTAGTATGTTTTTTTTTTTTCCAATTTTGTTTGTTTGATCCAGGCTGTGCTAGCTTCTCCATCACCGACAAACAGGTTTGTTCAGCTACTTATTAGTCCTTTGTGCTTTCTTTTGATTTCTTTCTCTTGTGTTTCCGGTTATGCTGTGGACCGACTTAAGTCCATTGCTAAAATCTGTTGTTCCGTATCTTGTAGATTCCACTCACAGGCCCAAACTCCATTATCGGAAGAGCTGTAGTTGTCCATGCAGATCCCGATGACCTTGGCAAGGGTAATAATAGTTCAAAATTCTGACTCCGATTAAATTGTTTTATTCCTTTATGACCTTTGCTTATGCTAGGAACAGTATACCCCTTTGCTCTTCCTCATTGGATGTTTGTAATCAAGCATCTACCGCAAACTATGAAATGGATTTGGAAGTTAGAGTCATATTTTGTAACAGTGCTATTATATGTGCAGGCGGCCATGAGCTCAGCAAAAGCACAGGAAATGCTGGCGGCAGAGTAGCTTGCGGTAAATTATCTATCTCAATCACATGTTCAATAATTTTGTGGAATATCATAGCTACAATTGATGATTAGATATATTATTGTTGATTAGTAAGTTGTAAATGATGTAGGTATTATTGGTCTGCAAGGCTAAAATCCGAGCCAAATGCGTTTGAAGGATGCAATGGGCTTTGTGAAGTAGAAAGAACTTGGTTATAATAATAAAAAGGTTAAAAGAATCCTTAGTTTGTGTACTTTTGTTGTGTGTTGGTTGTCATGTGTAACTCAGTGTCCTTTGAATCTTAAAATACCTTTTGTTGAATGCTTTATGTTTGCTCATACTTTCTTCTTTTCTGCACTTTTCAATATATATCCCTATCTCCCGTATTCAGATTTGATCGATTCTAGGCCCTTACAGTTACAGCGAATAATTACTTAATAATTGAAAGAATTTAGTGGAATTGGCTAATATCAATAAGCCTTTGCAGTTTTATTATTTCATATGTTCAAATGTCTTAAAATTATGTTCTCTAGAGCTTCTTGTTTTTATATTTTAATTTTATCTTTTTTTTATGATTTTTGCAAAAACAATTTTAATATTAAATACATTAAAATTCAAAAATTTAACTGTTGGAGCAAGGCATTATTGAAAATTAAGGTCAAAACAGAATAGCAAAATCACTTGGAATTGTGGTATTTGGACTAACAATTCACTTAAACAAAATAACAAATAAGTCAATTAATATATTGCTATTCAATTTATATTAACTAATATTAGCAATTAAAGTGTTATTAAATTGAAAGTGGGACAAATTATTGTGTAGTTTTCCAGACGGGTCTCATCTAATAATCACAATTTGTGTAAATATTAAAAAAATCACAAAAAAAAGAAGAAAAATTTAATCAATGCAATGTTACCATTCTAAAAGAAGAAGAAAAAGTGCCAAGAAAAACTAAAGAGCAGTATATAAAAAAAAGAAAAAGAAAAAATGTAACTTTCAAAGAATCAAAGTATAATAAATAAAATTAACAATAAAAGCAATATTAAAACATGATTGCAACTTCCAAATGAATTAAAACGTTATAAGAAATAAATAATAAAATAATAAAAATAAAATGTAATAATAAATTTTAAAAATAACATAATAAAAATATTTATTATAACTGCCAAATTTTGGAAAAAGTAATAAAATGTAAAAAATTATAGGGTTAATATATATTAAGATACTTGAACTTGGTATTTTATATTTACTTTATACCTTAATTTCATTTTAATCTAACTTGTACCTAAATTTGTCAATCATAAGACAAGTTGGTACCATTTTTAGGTAACTGACTAACGCTACTAAATACGCTGACATGACACTAACAATTAATGGCAATGTGACATGATAGCCTCACAATTTGACACATGCCAAAACTAAAAATATATATATTTTAAAAAAAATCTAAACATTTTATTTTAAAATTTTATTTGTCACGTATCAAAATGTAAGGTTGCCACATGTCACTATGCTATTAGTTGTTAGTGTCACGTTAGCATATTTAATAGTGTTAGTCAAGTTCCTAACAAAAGTACCAAGTTGCCTTAAGGTTGTCAAATTTAGGTATTAATTAGGTTTTAAAAATATATAAATATCAAGTAGATATAAATTATTAAATTTACATACTTTTATATACATTAACCCAAAATTATAATTAAAAGTTATCCAAACTTTCTTTATTTACTAAAAAAAAGGGTGTGAAAAAAAATATAAATTCATATCCAAAATTTTAATTGTTATAAGTAACATTTAAATATTGATAAAAAAAGTAAACATTAATAAGGGTGGACAAATATTAGAAAAATGAAAAAAAAATTCAATTAAAAGGCTTAATAAAAAGTGTAATTTACCCCTATAGACTCCCTTAGAAGCTGGAAATATATAAAATATAGATAAAATAAGAATTAATATTTTTAAAGAAATATTTATTTAAAAGAAAAAAAAGAAAAAAGTTAGAATTAAAAAACAATAAAAAAAAGTTGACAGATATAACATGCAAAATTAATTGAATGGATTAGTGAGAGATATTAATTTATTAAATGAGAATACACAATAAAACACCCATCACCTTTATTTAGTTAAGAACACTAAACTAATCTTATATAATTCATTAAAACACCAAATTAACAACAATTTAATAACAATAAAAGTAACTTCCAAAAATGTCAAAGTATAATAAAGAAAATTAAGAACAATTTAATAACAATAAAAGTAATATTAAAACATAATTGCAACTTCCAAATGGGGCAAATTACATATAAAAACCCAATTTTTAAAATATTTACCGAAATGAGCCCAGTAAATAATTATTTACCGAAATGACCCTATTTCCCCAAAAGCGCGTTTACGTCAGCGCGATGTCAGGGGACGTGGCAGGAAAACGCGTCCCTGAGGAAGCGTTTTGCCTACGTGGACAAAAATCGCCGCCTCAAGGACGCGCTTGATGTCCAAGTAGGCAAAACGCTTCCTCAAGGACGCGTTTTGCCCGTGTCTCCTGGTAGGGTTTTTGGGTTATTGGTTTAGGGTTAGGGTTAGGGTTTTGGTATTTTTAAGTTTAGGGTTTAAAAAAATTAAATAAATAAAGGATTAGGGTTTAGGGTCTGTCAATTAAATTAATTAAAAAATTTTCAAAATTAGATTAGTTTTCGTGTTTATTATTTTTTAAGAAAAAATCAATTAAATTAGGGTTTAGGGTTACTTGAGTAATATAATTAAAAAATTTAAAAATTAGATTAGGATTTAGAGTTAAAGGTTTTTAAGGAAAAATTAAATAAATTAGGGTTTAAGATTTTTTATTATCGGGCCCATTTCGGTAAATTTTTAAAAAATTGGGCTTTTTTAGTGTTTTGCCCAATTACTTTAGTAAATTAATTATAAATTTATAATAAATTAGTTTAGGGTTTAGTGTTTAGGGTTTTTAAGTAAAAACTCAAATAAATTAGGGTTTGGGGTTTACGGTTACATAATTAAATTATTTGTTAATTTAAAGAAGCTCCTACGTGGACGCGCTTTTGCTACAGTGGCTCCTGAGAAAATAATGTCGAGTAGACGTTTCTGAGTAAACAGTATCAGAAATGCTTTAAGCAGGATGCTTTGTCAGCAGAAGTACTAAAAAAAGCTTTCACGTGGACACGCTTTTGCTACAGTAGCTCCTGAAAAAAAATTTCGAGTAGACGTTTCTGAGTAAACAGTGTCAAAAACGCTTTAAGCAGGATGCTTTGTCAGCAGAAGTATTGAAAGAAGCTCCCACGTGGACGCGCTTTTGCTACAGTGGCGCATGGCCTGAGGTTATAAATAAGGAAAAATTTTCCCTCAGATTGCATAAGTTACTTATAGCAAAAAAAATTTAGAGAGGCTAAGAAGGATAGAAATTGAAGATGAGTGAACGTATTAGTGCTGTTATTTACTATGATGGTGAGGTTTGCCACACTGAGAACGGTGTTTTTTTTGTCGGAGAATACAGTGCGACTGGTTTTTAACCAGAACATAAATTTGACAGAACTTCGTAAAAGAATTAGGCGTAAAATATTTGGAATGATGCCAATGAAAGTTCTGTCTATTACGTATCGATTTTGTTCTTCTGTTGATCTGGTGACATATGACTCGTTCGACATAAAATGTACTCATAACTTGGAAGCAATGGTGCAGACTCATCTTGCTAGTGGAGCACCGTATATTGAGTTATATGTACAATTTACATCGCCAAATGATGCACTTGCGAGTAGTGTTCGAGAGGTATACGCTACCTCTGCCCGACACTCGGTTAGTGGGTTACAAAACAAGGAGCAGCCCATGTTTGGTAGCAATGTGGAATACACAACCCCTGCACGACACTCTATCGGTGGATGGGACATGCATCTCGGTGGGTCAATGTTTGATGCTAGAAATACGTACTGGGGAACGGCATCAACTTCTACTGGTTGGCAACCTACATCCAATTGAGGACGTTATGAAACGCCCAGAAGAAGGGATGACGTACTCCCTACGACGTCCACCGTTGAGGGGACCTCGTACGTTGTAGATGATGGTGGGTTAGAAGATGACTCTGATGTGGATCCACCTCAAGAGCTCGGGCCCGATGGTGCAGAAGTTGGATTATTTTCTGAACCGTAGCCTATTCCAACCGAACCTGAAGATGTTAAAGGGGTTCAGATGAAGAAGAAGATCCACAATTCAGGGCATACTCACTTCCAACCCATATGCATAATGTCGATCTGTCTACAGATGATGAGTTGGAGTTTCCAGACCTACCACACCGGTTACGTGATCGTACAAGTTTAGTACTGGATTCGGGTGAATTTGAAGTTGGTAATTAGTTTTTCAATAAGGATAGTTTTATTGGTGCTTTAAAATAACATAGCATCAATAATGGCGTTAACTACCACGTCATTAAGTCCAAAACTGATAAGTTTGAGGCGAAGTGTGCAGTGCAAGATGGTACATGTTCATGGAAAATCTACGCCTCGTTAAGGAAAAGGACAGGGTTGTGGGAGATTAAAAAGTACAAAGGTCCACATACATGTGCTGCAGGTACAATATTTAGGGTTTCTGAATTATACTGTTATTATGTAATGTTGCATTATTTAATGTACTCCGTTTATAGGTATTTCACAAGATCATCCCAATATGGATTCAGCTATGTTAGCTAGCTTGATACTGCCCACGGTGAAGGCAGATCCCAAGACTTCAGTGCCGGTGTTAATTGCCAATATTCGTAGCCAAATGGGGTACATGCCCTCTTACCGCAAGGCTTGGATAGCTTAGCAGAAGACGTTAGAGAAGATGTATAGTGAGTGGGACACTTCATATAATGAAATATGACAGTGGTGTCAAGTGCTAGAGAGATACGTCCTAGCTTGCATAACGGACCTTCAAACCGAATATGCATACTACAACGACCGATTGCTACGTGGATGCCAAGTGTTCAAATGCCTGTTTTGGACCTTTAAGCAATGCCGAGACGCATTTTCATACTGCAAACCATTGGTACAAATTGGCGGTACCTTTATGTTCGGTAGATATACCCATCGGCTATTGGTAGCAGTGGCACAGGATGGCAGTAGGAGAATTCTTCCACTTACGTTTGCAATAACACCGAGGGAGTCAGCTGATGACTGGAATTTCTTTCTATCTAGGTTAAGAAGGCATGTGTACCACCAACCTGACATCTGTGTTATTTCGGATCGGGGCACCTGCATACTAGCTGCAATTGATCGACAAGGAAACTTATGGCAGTTCACACACCATCAGTATTGCCTAAAGCACGTTGTTTCCAACTACTATAGGCAATATCCATCTAAGAATGAACGACGACAAGTGACCAACATGGGTATCTAGTCTCAATTAATATAATTTTGTTTGTCATTTTTAATCTATTATAATTGAAAGAGTGGTATGTAATATTCGCTATGAACTTATATTGGCAGGGTATGAAATAAATAAAGATCGTTTTCATGAGATGTTGGCAGTAAAAGTGAATGCGCGGACTACCTTTGCAACATACCTTTCGAACAGTGGGCACAAGCATACGACGATGGCCTACGATATGGTTATATGACCTCAAACCTAGCTGAATGCATAAATTTCATTTTAAAAGGAACGCGCCATCTACCGATAACATCGGTTGTGTGAAAGACATATTTTCATTTAGCGGCACTATTTTCAAAGCGAGCAGGGAGTTATGCAGGCCAGATGCAGGAAGGCCATGTGTAGTGCAGTAAGGTAGTGCAAGAAATTAACAAGGCCAAGGTGCGGGCGAACACCATGCATATAGTCTATCACGACCGAGACAACTTATAGTTTCGCGTGACAGAGTTTGATAGACTGCACCAAGGTGTTATTGGCGGGCAATATCGGGTACACTTGTGAAATAGGACTTGCGACTGTGGGATTTTTGACGTACTTCGTTATCCATGCGCTCATGTAATTGCAGCTTGTCAGAATCTCTTTCTGGATCCGATGAGCTATGTCGATGAAGTCTACAAATTAGAAAACATGTACAACGTCTAGAGACACGTATTCCCACCAGTCCCAGATGAACGTAAGTGACCGTCTGTATCGCTTGCTCCCTTTAAGCTGTTATTGGATAGATATTTACGTCGCAAGCCAAATGGTCGACCTTGCTTGACTAGAATACGTAACAATATGGATATCTGAGAAACAGCCAGTAAACATAAGTTGTGCGGATGGTGTAGGAACTCAGTCCATACAAGCCGATCATGCCCAAATCTTAATAGTTGAACGTTATTGTAAAGAATTTCGATTATATTAAAATATTAAAGTAAATTACAATTACTTTATTCAACATATTGCCTTATTTAAAAGAATTTCTATTATATTAAAAATGTAAAAGTAAATTTCTATTTTAGTACATGAAATAATATAGAAGAATTTCTATTTTATTACATCAAATAATATCAAATTATTCAAAATGTTTGTACAAATATATTAAAATAAAAATCAATCTTCGTGCCCGCCGGATTCAGTACCACATGGCAGTCGTCGACAGTTACGCGTTGGATTCCTCCTTCGTCCAGCTTTCGGCGGGGGTTGTGGTTGCTCCGGCGGAGATCCTGGTTCCTCCGGTAGGGATCTTGTTGTCAGTGTTGGGATGATGAGCCACTTTGATAGAATAGTGACTGTGAAGGTGTTTGCATAACCAACGGCGAAGCTGTTTGAAACCCATATGGTGATGGCGATTGGTAAAAAGAAGAGCTCTCTGACGGCCCCTCTTGCGATCTCTCGTGTGACGCTGGCATATACATCGACAGTCTACTCAGTGTAACAAAAAATAGAGATGAACCGGGCCATTGACTCCAACCTGCCATAGGACTAGAAAAAGGAAACATATAAGGGTTAGGACACATAAAAGGGCTAGGATACGCACCTGACATCATCTGAAAAGGCTGTGCAGTGGGTATCGTTTGTTGAAATACTGGGTCAAGTGACTGTGTCGGTGCTCTCGCTGGGCCTGGTGATTGAATGGCCGCTGATGATGGGTCGGGTGATTGTCTGGGCCTCGTTGATGGACTTGCGTCGTCATCCCTTCGTCTTGGATTTAAAAGGCCACGTCGTTCCCTTTGGACACGTAATTGCCGTTACCTCTCCTCTGCCGACAGTAAATACGGCTTGCCATGGATCCTAAACCATAGCATGTATTCTGGCACGTACGCTAACTTAGGAACGATGATCGGTTCCCGAGTAGGTATATAATCATACCGATCTTCCCACATCTAGATGTAGTGTGGCCAGAATCTCGGCCAATCCGTATGCAATTGTCGTCGGTCAATTTTGTGATGATCATCCAACACCTCAGGTGCTACGGGGATCAGTTGTCGGAATCCAAATTGCCGTAATAATCTGTCCGACTGGTGCATCTCCACGATCGCATAGTTGACCAACGTGACTTTCACGTGCCAAGTGTTTGGATTTTATAAGTACTCATCTGGAATTACTGCCCGAATTGCCGGAT